>NC_069503.1:220583264-220590764 GCF_027579735.1 Bombina bombina | reverse complement strand
AAAGTGTGTATATATAAAGATTGTGCTCATTTTGACAAAGGAAAGGCTTTGGTAAAGCAGTGCATAAGCTCATAAATCTATCAGCCTATTTCTAAAATGACATGTGCTAAGAAATCTTTACCATTTTGTATAGGCAAAGATAAGATAGGTTAATCCCCCACACTCCCATTTATTCTCTGGATTTGTTCATTTTGATAATGGGGGTGGGGTAAATATTGTCTCATTTATTTTAATTACCAACTACATCTCTAAGCATCTCACCCCCAACAAATTCAAAGGTGATAAATTCTATATTATTAAAATAAGCTAGAGGACAAACCTTGGGTACTAATTTATAGGTTATATAAAGCTGGTTTGGCTGCATTAAACGGTTATTGATACTGATATTGAGAAACAAGAGAGATTAGTAGCCCTATGGGTTTTCATAAAATTAAAACCTGGCTTTTTGCCTAGAGAAATAACAATATCGCACTTGCAGACAGATGTTAATTCCTGCACAGTATGGACTAGAAATAACAGGGCTAATGGGAGAGTTTTTCTATAGATATGGTCTCATGCTCTCTAATGCTAGGAGTCTTCCCACAATATAAGACAGGTTTTCTAGAATAAATATAGATAGTCGTTACACACATAAGGCCGTGCATTGTCTGGTAAATGTATTTTCAGACAATTGTTAAGGAGACATAAGAGAGTAATAACATACTCTAATGTGTTAGATCATTGTACTAGTGCACTTTTGTTTATGGAGAACTTCTGCACAAGTCTTAAACACATAGTAAAACGTGAGTGCTAGACTGGCAGTGCACTACAGCCAATCAGAGGCTGGGTATGAGTGCAGCCAATATCACTGGCCATGTTCAGCTTAGGATCTTCAATGTACAGCCACTTGAGTTTAACTATGTGTTTAATGCCTTTGCAGGTGTCAGACACACAGGTCTGTGCAACCAGTGGTGTAACACCACAATACTATAGCACAGTAGAATATTTTATTGCTGGTCTTTTATGTCCCATCACCCATTGGCTGAAAATGCAGATACCGGATAATATACTGCCTTATGTTTATTAAGAGTTTTAACCTCATGACTACCATAGACTCATAGAGCATATCACATCATTGCTTTGCAATATATTACAGCACCCTCTGGAAGTCGGAATGTTAAACAAGCAAGTACTTTTGTTAGACAGGTATATACTTATATATAAATGCATATTTCCCAAAAAATCAAGTGGTTAAAAGTGGTCACATATTCTGGCAGTCAGTATCATTACTTTTATGCAAATCTGCATATGTCATTTTAAGCTACCACAAGCAGACTGAATTGCAGTTATATACATATCTTAAATAAACGCAATCATCAATAACTACGTACAAACACCACTGATTTATTTTCTTCATTAATAAAAGAAGTCACATATAATAAATAGCGAACTGTGAATTGTCTTCAGATATCTGTGTAAGAGAGTGTAAGAGAGGGACTTCCTATAAATATCTGTAGGCCTTTTCAATGGTCCACTATCCTGCAACAGTCGTATATTAGAATGTTATACAAAATGCACTTCAGGGAACAACAACATTGAAAGACTTGCAAGGAGGAAACAGTTGTCCTTTTTATAAGAGCAAAACTAGATTAGCCACCCACGGAAACATAATTATTAATATAAGAGTGTTTTATTTTGGCTCCACAAAACCCATTGGACAGGTTCAATCCCAAGTGTGTTAAGTTCATAATTCTCAACAGAAGTCTTGACTGTTCATTAAATATTGATTGATGTTCAATTTGATTGACATTTGGATATCACATAATCCAAGACTTGAGATTTCACCTGTGTGCCCAAAGTGTATGCAACATTATCCAGAAAAGGCCATATTTGGTTTTTATCTTGTTGGCAACAGCAGTACAGCACTAAAAGTCAGGGAGGTAAAAACTAGACAGATGACATGTACTGAAATGGTTAACTAAGTGAAAGACTCCGAATCAGATGGAGCATCTTAGATCTAAAATAAAATAAATACAAATTTAAATTTCAATGTCAATATATCGAAACTGGTTAGATTCATTGAATTATGACCATGCAAAACTAATTTTAAAATATGGTGTTCAGGGGGAAACATTACACCTGGCTTTAAGATGCGGTTTGCCAAATTCTTTTCTCGTTTAACTCACAAAAAGAATAAAATCAGCAAACTCTTGATAAGGATATTGTGTTACTGGAAAAGTAAAAAATCTCCTTTACCTGTACAAAGCTGTTCCAGTCCACAGGACCCATTTTTTCCTGCTATCTCCACCATAGAGTAAAATGAAGACAAACTATAGAAACTGCTTAATGTTGATACCTTTGTTTGCCGTTTGTTCGTTTTTTTATTTTTCATCTTCTCCTTTGAAACTTTCTGCATTATTAAATAAGTGTATGTAGACTAATAACAAAATTTACTATGAAAAAAAGTGATTTAGCGCCTGTTCTAATGTGCTGCTTTACATGAGATTATTATGGCCCTACAAAAAGGCTCCCTATATTATAAAGTATTAAGGAATAAGACGTAATACTTCTTGTATTCTTATGCTTGTTTTTCTTGTATGATGAATCCTTGAACAGTAATTATACGTTTTACCAATGTGTATTTCCATGGACAATATCAATAAAAGCTTTAAAATAAGTAAATAAAAAAGTTGTCAGTTCTACAGAGAAAGGGTAATTTAAAGTGTTATTGGAGGATTTGCCTTTAAGATCAAGGGCGAGATTACATATACCGCGTAGGTTTCAGTGCAACTACTTTGTTTTTTTTAGAGTTAGGTATTTTTTTTATTTTGGGTGGGAGGGTGGGTGGTTTTACTGTTAGGGGTTAATTTGTAGTTTTTTTTATGTAAAAGCGGATTGCTTCAGGGCAATGCCCTAAAAAATACCCTTTTAAAGGTAGGGTGACCAGACGTCCCCGATTTCTGAGGACAGTCCCCGGAGTGAGGAGACTGACCCAAGACAAATTATGTCCCTGGGAAGCAGGGCCACTATCAGGGGGTGAAATGGGTGATTCCAGTCAGGGGCCCACTGGGAGAGGGCCTGGCCCCTGACTTGGTTTAAGACCTCTACAGGGTCCTCCGTCAGAAATTTAGTCTGGTGCTACTGGGCCCTGTCTCTGAACTGAAGGGCTGGAACTACATGTTCCAAAATGCCTTGGAGCAAGGGCCAGCAAATCGGAGTGTAAGGGAGGGGCTCCCGCCCAAGTGGAGGGGGAGGGTTCAGTGCAGAGCAGTACTCTTCCAGTGCTGGGGAGGAAAGGCTATGAGAGAGGTAGGCAGGCCAGTACAGCAGTGTTTCTAGTGCCTGCATTTGGAGGAGACCTGTGTGTACATATTGTGTCAGTCAGAGAATCACATTGGAAGGATGGTGAGATAAGTAAGGGCTCAGATCTTTGCATGGGGGCAACACTGTGAGGCACTGACTGTTCCCACTGAGCATGAATTCAGTTTGCTGTCAGCTAAGTTACACAGTTTTGTTTTGTCTCATCTGCTTGATAAACCACAGCTGTAATTAATCTTTATGATGGTGCTGGGCTCTTACAGGTTATGCCATGCAGTCCCCCTGTTAAATAAACAAACTGACTTTCTCTTTCCTTTATTAACCCCTTCCTGATCAGACAGAGGTCTCATAGAGCTCACGGTTATTGCCCATCCCAGTGTCTTTATTGACTTGTCAAATTAGGTGTTGAGGCTTAGAGGAGTATGTCTTTTTCTGTTTGAGTGGATAAAATTACTGCTTTTGAAGCTATCAATGCTGCTAATAAATCCACAATGCTGCTCCTGAGAAAACTGAGTTTCCATGTGTGGTTTATTATAGCCAAAAGTTGGGATTGTATACACTCAAGCAGAACAAAAATGTGTGACTGTTTGTTTGCGTCTGGCTATGTGTGTGAGATTGACTGTGTGTGTGTGTAATTGACTGTGTGCATGTCTGGCTGTGTGTGTGTTTGATTGCCTGTGTGTGTGTGTTTGATTGCCTGTGTGTGTGTGTGTGTTTGATTGACTGTGTGTGTGTGTGTGTGTGTTTGATTGACTGTGTGTGTGTGTGTGTGTGTTTGATTGACTGTGTGTGTGTGTGTTTGATTGACTGTGTGTGTGTGTTTGATTGACTGTGTGTGTGTGTGTGTTTGATTGACTGTGTGTGTGTGTGTGTTTGATTGACTGTGTGTGTGTGTGTTTGATTGACTGTGTGTGTGTGTGTTTGATTGACTGTGTGTGTGTGTGTTTGATTGACTGTGTGTGTGTGTGTTTGATTGACTGTGTGTGTGTGTGTTTGATTGACTGTGTGTGTGTGTTTGACTGTGTGTGTGTGTTTGATTGACTGTGTGTGTGTGTTTGATTGACTGTGTGTGTGTGTTTGATTGACTGTGTGTGTGTGTGTTTGATTGACTGTGTGTGTGTGTGTTTGATTGACTGTGTGTGTGTGTGATTGATTGACTGTGTGTGTGTGTGATTGACTGTGTGTGTGATTGACTGTGTGTGTGTGTGATTGACTGTGTGTGTGATTGACTGTGTGTGTGTGTTTGATTGACTGTGTGTGTGTGTGTTTGATTGACTGTGTGTGTGTGTGTGTTTGATTGACTGTGTGTGTGTGTTTGATTGACTGTGTGTGTGTGTTTGATTGACTGTGTGTGTGTGTTTGATTGACTGTGTGTGTGTGTGTTTGATTGACTGTGTGTGTGTGTGTGTGTGTGTTTGATTGACTGTGTATGCATGTCTGGCTGTGTGTGTGTGTGTTTGATTGACTGTGTGTGTGTGTGTGTTTGATTGACTGTATGCATGTCTGGGTATGTGTGTGTGATTGACTGTGTATGCATGTCTGGGTGGGTGGGTGTGATTGACTGTGTATACATGTCTGGGTATGCGTGTGTGTGTGTTTGATTGACTGTGTGTGTGTGTTTGATTGACTGTATGCATGTCTGGGTATGCGTGTGTGATTGACTGTGTATGCATGTCTGGGTATGCGTGTGTGTGATTGACTGTGTATACATGTCTGGGTATGCGTGTGTGTGTGAGATTGACTGTGTATGAATGTCTGGGTATGCGTGTGATTGACTGTGTATGCATGTCTGGGTATTCATGTGTGTGTGATTGACTGTGCATGCATGTCTGGGTATGTGTGTGTGTGTGATTGACTGTGTATGCATGTCTGGGTATGTGTGTGTGATTGACTGTGTATGCATGTCTGGGTATGCGTGCGTGTGTGTGTGTGATTGACTGTGCATGCATGTCTGGGGGTGTGCGTGATTGACTGTGTATGCATGCCTGGGTGTGTGTGTGTGTGAGTGTGATTGACTGTGTATGCATGTCTGGGTATGTGTGTATGATTGACTGTGTATGTGTGCATGAGTTTGTGTGTGTTCTGTGGTAAGAATAAAATACTATACATTGAAACGTTTTTTCTCTATCCTATCTTCTTAACATTTGGTAGTCATATCCCAAAAAACCTCATGGACAAAATGTGAGAAATAAAGTATATATCATACAATCACTCCATAAACACATACCAAATACACTGCATATAGAATTTGCGGCAAATATGCTAATAAAATAGGTCTTTACCTTTTGCCAATAATAAAAAAAAAATGTCCCCGGATTTCATTTTAAAAATCTGTTCACCTTATTTTAAGGGCTATTGGTAGTTTTTTCTTAGGTTAGAGGTGTTTTTATTTTGGGGTGGCTTTTTTGTTTTTATAGGGGTATTAGATTAGATTTACATTTTTTTTTATTTTGGATAATTTTGTTTATTTTTTTCTGTAATTTTAGATTGTTTTATTTTTTTGTAATATTAGATTTTTTATTTTAGTCTTTTTTTTAATGTAGTGTTAGGATTTTTTATTTTGGTAATTGGGAGCATGTAAAAAGCTTTGACAAAAAAGGGAGATACCTGGAAATTAGAGAGGGTTGGCAACTGAAGTGAAACAAGCAGATTTAATACATTTAAATTCTGCAAAGGTTAACAATATATATTTATATGCAAGAAACAGTGCAGTATCAAAATCCTATAAAACAGAGATTTTTCTTTTTTTGTAATTTTAGGTCCCTTTAAAAAATTATTTCATGATTCAGACAGAGCATTCATTTAAAGAAAAAAAATGTACTTCTATCAATTTGCTTCATTCTCTTGGTATCCTTTGTTGAAGGAGCAGCAATGTATTACTGGCAGCAAGCCGATTACATCAGTAAGCCAATGAAAAGAGGCATTTATGTGCAGCCACAAATCAGCAGCTTGCACCCACCTCCTGAGCCTACCCAGGTATGATTTTCAAAAAAGGATACCAAGAGACCTAAGAAAATTAGTTAATCAAAGTAAATTGCATGATCTATATATAGATTTTTTTCTCTCTCTATCGATCACTATCAATGTCTATAGCTACACCTCTATATCTACAAAAACATACTCCCTTTAGGTTAAACAGACACTGCTGTTGATAATTATAGAACTAGGCTGAATATGTTTAGAGAGCTGTCTAAAGAGCGATTTGAAATGTTTAGAACAATGATGTACGATTATTGCTGCCAAACATTTTCAACATTTAAGATTAGAAAATGTTATTTTCTTAAACATTTTAAATCATTACATTGGTTTAACTTGATAAGCTGTCAGGGGATAGCCTCAGTCTGTCACAATCCATAAATCTGGGATGAAAACCACAAAAATAATCCTCTGTAAATTTGGACCATTTCTAAGATCACAGATGGAGGCAATGGTGGTCACTGGGTGACTGGACCCTTTTTTTTTTTTTAAACTTCAGCAGAATCATTTCTAGGGCTGACTGTCAGATGATCTCTAGTCAGCAGTACTCCTTTGGTTCCAGGACAGTGTAAGGGAAAATAAATACTATCATATTAGATACACGTTAAATAAGATTCACTCTGGCCTGCACACAGTTAAAGGGATACTGAACCAAAATTGTTTCTTTCATGTTTCAGATAGAGCATAAAATTTTAAGCAACTCTCTTATTCACTCCTATTATCACTTTTTCTTCATTCTCTTGCTATCTTTATTTGAAAAAGAAGGCATCTAAGCTAAAGCGCCAGACAATTTTTGGTTGAGAACGATGGACAGCACTTGTTTATTGGTGGGTGAATTAAACCACCAATCAACAAGAACAACCCAGGTTGTTCACCAAAAACGGGCCGGCTTCTAAAATTACATTCTTGCTTTTCAAATAAAGATACCAAGAGAATGAAGAAAATTTGATAATAGGAGTAAACTAGAAAGTTGCTTAAAATTGCCTGCTCTATCTGAATCACAACAGAAAAAAAATGGGTTTAGTGTCCCTTTAAACTATGAATACATACACCCTTGTGATACAGTATATCTATAATTATGCAGAAAGAGGTGCGCACAATCCAACCAATAAAACATGGGTATTTTTAATGCTGAACAAAAAAAAAAAACCAGGTAAAGATCCCATAGTTATTGAGACAATGTATTATACCGCAAACGTTAAGAATAAAGATTTGTTGCATAGAACA
>NC_069503.1:220443264-220578264 GCF_027579735.1 Bombina bombina | reverse complement strand
CTTTCACTGAAGAAATCATGCACATCTTCATGTTTTAACCACCTCCAACGGAGGCAAAGTAAAAACTAAGGTATGTGTGAGGTGGAAGGGGTTTTATAGGGCTCTTGGGGTTTGGGAGACTTTGCCTCCTCCTAGTGGTAGGAATGTATTCCCATATATAACGGATAATTGACTCACAACCTATATGTTTTTTTTTTTCTTTTTCTTTATATACACTCCAGCCACTTTATTAGGTACACCTGTTAAATTGCTTGGTAACACAAATTGCTAATTGGCCAATCACATGACAGCAACTCAATACATTTAGGCATCTAGATGTGGTGAAGACTACTTGTTGAAGTTCAAACCGAGCATCAGAATGTGTAAGAAAAGGGATTTAAGTGACTTTGAATTTTGAATGGTTGTTGGTGCCAGACGGGCTGATCTGAGTATTTAAAAAACTGCTGATCTACTAGGATTGTCACGCACACAACCATCTCTAGGGTTTACAGAGACTGGTCGAAAAAGAAAATATCTAGTGAGCAGCAGGTGTGTTGACGACAATGCCTTGTTGATGTCAGAGGAGAATAGGTAGACTGGTTCGATATGGTAGAAAAAGGCAACAGTAACTCAAATAACCACTCGTTACAACCAAGGTATGCAGAATACCATCTCTGAACTCACAACATGTCAAACCTTGAAGCAGATGGGCTACAGCAGCAGAAGACCACATTGGGTGCCACTCCTGTCAGCTAAGAACAGGAAACTGAGGCTACAATTCGCACAGGCTCAGCAAAATTAGACCATAGTAGATTGGAAAAACATTGCCTGGTCTGATGAGCCTCGATTTTAGCTTCGACATTCAGATGGTAGTATCAAAATGTGACGTAAACAACATGAAAGCATGGCTCCATCCTGCCTTGTATCAGCTCCTGTGGGTCGCACGCAATAACACTGAATATTCCCGCAAGAAGACCCAATTATCTGAGATGGCACAGCAGTTCCGCCAAAGAGGATACCTCCTGAATCTGATCAACCAACAGTGTAAGATTGTGTTTCCACCTCAATACGCTCAGACAGAGTGTCGCACCAGTAGGTAGCTGCTCCAGCAACCGCGGCTACAGCTGCCACTGGTTGAAATAAACCTGTATGTTGAAACATCTTCCTCAGAAAGGTTTCCATTTTCTTATCCATAGTAGTACGCTTAGCGCCATCCACCTTAGGAATGGAGCACCACAAATCCAATTGAGAGAGAGTCAGGGACCGGGAATAATTTTTTAAAAGTAGACGAGGGGAAAAACTATGGCGCCGGAAATGACGAAATTTTGCGCCAAAAAAGTTTGTGCCAAGAATGACGCAATAAATTGAAGCATTTTCTGCCCCCGCGAGCCTAACAGCCCGCAAGGAAAAAAGTCAATTTGAAAATTTTTGAAGGCAAGAAAAAAATATTTATTCATATGCATTTCCCAAAATAATGAAACTGACAGTCTGAAAGAAGGAATACTGATTAACTTGAATCATGGCAAATAGAAGTTTAAAACATATATTTAGAACTTTACATATAAAATGCCCAACCATAGCTTTGAGTGTCATAAATAGAAATAAGATTTACTTACCCCAAGACACTCATCTACATATAGTAGATAGCCAAACCAGTACTGAAACGAGAATCAGTAGAGGTAATGGTATATAAGAGTATATCGTCGATCTGAAAAGGGAGGTAGGAGAAGAAATCTCTACGACCAATAACAGAGAACCTATGAAATAGATCCCCTAGAGGAAGACCATTGTATTCAAATAGGCAATACTCTCTTCACATCCCTCTGACATTCACTGCACTCTGAGAGGAAAACCAGGCTTCAGCCTGCTGCGAAGCGCATATCAACGTAGAATCTAGCACAAACTTACTTCACCACCTCCATGGGAGCCAAAGTTTGTAAAACTGAATTGTGGGTGTGGTGAGGGGTGTATTTATAGGCATTTTAAGGTTTGGGAAACTTTGCCCCTCCTGGTAGGAATGTATATCCCATACGTCACTAGCTCATGGACTCTTGCTAATTACATGAAAGAAAGAAGTACCAATTCTTTCCCATTCGTTACTAATAATGTTCACCATCTTAACTAGCACAGGAAAAGTCTAATTTAGGGATCTTAGGTTCCTCAGGGAGTTTATCATCTGAAACCTCTAGCATAGATAGAACCTCCTTTAATAAAAAGCGCAGATGCTCAATTTTAAATCTAAAGGAGGGTTCCTCTGCTGAAGGAGGTTTAGAAACTGAAGTCTCCGACTCAGAAAGTTCACCCTCTGAAGCGACAGAGGTTAACTCATCCTCGGATAGCTGGGACATAGTAGCTAAATCCGGCAAATATTTAGATGATTCTAGGTCAGGAGAACTATGTTTAGCCTTTCTCTTACGTTTGCTAGAGGGAGGTAAGGCACTCAGGGCCACAGACACCGCCGATTGTAACTGCGTGGTAAAGTCCACAGGAAAAAAACCAAACCTCCAGATGGAGGATTGAGCCGCGGGGAACTGCATGTGGAGCGGTTAGAGTAGAAAGGGTAGTTATCTCTCGGGACCCAGATTCCTGAGAGGTAGACGGCTCAGAGGGGCTAATAGTGCTATGAGTATTAGCAAGCTTGTCTCCCTTCTTAGGCTTTAGAACAGTGCTTAGGCAAATGGAACAAACTTGAGAAGGCGGGCAAACCACGGCCTCCTCACAATATAAACAGGAATTATTAATCAGTAAAGAAGGAGCAGAACCTAATGTAGTATCAGAGTACTCCATAGCTAAGATATATACACAGATGGACAATAAAGAAACGCTTTTATTAAAAAAACAGGAACTTTTTTTTAATCCCAATAGCTGGGGCACTCACCACCTCCTAGACCCCAACAGTGAAAACGATCTCCTTAGGAGTGATGTCCGCAGTAGGATTGTGGGAAATTGAGAAGACCGCACCTGGTCACTTGGTGCGTAGGACAGGACTTCCCCTGCTATGAAAAAGGCGCTAAGCTATTATGAGCTGTGCAACACTCAAAAACGAAAGCGAACCCCGTTTGTTCCAAGCCAAAAGCACACTCTTTGACCCCAAAAACTCTCACATTAAAGCAGTTATAAATAACCCCTAGCTGTTCTAATAATCTCTCTGAAGGAGATATTAACCCTTGACCCTATCAAGGCATAAAGGAGCCACACTGTAACCCTGTATAGCAAAAGTGTATATATAAAACGGCCTTACCCTCCCGGATCCATGCTGTGGAACAGGCACAGACTCTCAAGTGTGACAGTCTTGCACCGACGCTCTGAAATGGACTTGAGTGTGTAACAGCAAGCAGTGAAACTCGTCAACACTGATTGCTCAGGAGCTGTTGGCGACAGTCTGGATGGGTTCACAGAAAAACTTTATCTGCATCTCCAGACTCTAACTTTAATCAATACTTTCACTGAGAGGTTGACATGACTACTTAAAACTCAGTCCTTTCTTGAAGGAAATATACCCATTACAGGTCTATCCAAATCTTTTGACACTTCTCTGCCACCTCCTACAGTGATAAAAGGCAAAGAATGACTGGGGAATAGGGGAAGTGGGAGGGATATTTAAGCCTTTGGCTGGGGTGCCTTTGCCTCCTCCTGGTGGCCAGGTGTTGTATTTCCCAACAGTAAGGAATGAAGTTGTGAACTCTCCCTGCCTTATGGAAGGAAATATACCTAGGTAGGCTATGGAGCAACAGTACTCTACAGGGAGCTATCAAGGCACATTTGGTGAGACTGTGCGTTACCACAACACATTTATAATTTAACTTTGAATGTATTATGGTTGCAAACAGTCATTATTATAACAAATTAATAGAATTGTCATTCTTTGTGGGCAATTTTGCGTTCTATATTTTGTCCCTGTACTTTAAACCTTTGCAAGCACATATCTTCATTCTCAGGCCTTTCGTGGCACCTAGCCAAAGATAGACCTGCTAGAATCAGGAAGTACTCCATTAGAAATAAATGTGAACACGAAACGAGCTCAAAGACATGATGAATTCTAATGCTGTTCTCCTCAGTACCTAACTATAATGTGCATATTTGTAGGAGAACTTGTGTTCTTCAAAGGCGCAAACAAATGATAAATTGGAACTGGGCGTCCTACTAATGCGGACTCTAGAAAATGCCAATAAAACTAGCAAATGGAACCCTTTTAGCGAACGTAAACTAAGCAAGAGGAACTTATAGTCTGACTTACCCAATTTTTTGTTCAAATAATTTTTATTGAAAATTGGTACAATGACATATTATAAATAGTACATTAGCATAACAACAATATAGCAGCATAGTGTATTGTGTGATATTTGCATTTTAGCTCTATCAAAGACCCAATTTTCTTAGAATTTTTCAAAATTATTAGTAACCGTATTGGTTGGAAAACAGTCGCCAAGAGAGGCAAAGTTAAGAAAAGGGTAGTAAGATTAGGGAAGGTGGGGAGGGGTAGGTATAATTGCTGGTAAAGCTGTTATGGCTATTTATTCCTAAGAGGTTTATTAGAAATTTCAGGAGTTTTGATCCCATATAAATTGAATGTTTAATATTGTGTCTGTTTTACCCTGGTAACAATAATGCATTTTCTCTAGAGTTAGGACATGTGATACTTCAGATCTCCATTGTGTAACAGTAGGTTTATCCTGTGTTTTCCATAGCCTAGGTATTAATCTTTTTGCACAGGTTATCATTAGGAGTAGAAGTTTTTTACGATAGTGACATGTAAGGTTTGGAATATGATTAAGAAGAACTATTTGTGGTGTTAGTGTGATGTCTGTACTTAGGGTTTTGTTAATGTGTCTTTCTATCATGAGCCAATAATCTCCCAGTTTTGGGCACGTCCACCAAATGTGTGTTAGGGTTCCTATGTCACCACATCTTCTCCAGCAACTGGATGAGGCTGTGGGGTAGATGATTCGTAGTCGTTGAGGGGTTAAATACCACCTGGCTAATATTTTATAGTTTAGTTCTGACAAAATTAGTGAGGAGGAGGAGGAATGGGTATGACGAAACCCCCGTTTCCAGGATTCAGGTTCTATCTCAGTGTTTAGTTCGTCAGACCATCTTACTAGGTATGTCGGGCGTTTGTCAGGGAAGGAACCTCTGAGGAGTTTATATGTCTGCGAGAGGTGAGCTTTCATATTTTTCGGGTTGGTGCACAACTGCTCAAATTTAGTCATTGGTCTTAAGATTTCTACTCTGTGGGGGCTATGATCAATTGCATGTTTAATTTGTAAGTATGCATACCAGTTGTGGAATGGAGGTCCTAGTTCTTCATTAAGTGAAAGTCTGTCCTTAATACCTTTATGAGTAGTTATTAGATATATTGGTAGGTTTACCAGGAGTCTGTTATCATTGACATGTGTGTGTAAGCTATGTTTCAAAAATATATGATACTGCAGGATAGGAGTTAGGGGGGATATTGGCGTTGATAGAGTATTTGATTGCGAGATTATCTCGTCCCATATTGTTAGTGTGGTTTTGATATATTCATTATGTTGTATCATGTGGGGCCTAGAGTCTTTAGGAATCCAGGGCATATCTCTCATGTGATTAGTTCGTAATAGATAGCTTTCTAATTGTATCCATATTTTTGAGGGTACAGAGTGGTTCCATGCCACAATTCTAGCTAGATGTGTCGCTTTATAGTAGTTCGTTAGGTTGGGGACATTTAGGCCTCCATCTTCTTTACTGAGGTATAGTGTGTGTTGGGCTATTCTTGGTCGTTTATATGACCAGATAAAGGAGTTTATCATCTTTTGTTGAGCTTGGAGGTAAGATTTAGGTATAGTCATAGGGAGGGTTTGGAATAGATACAGATATTTTGGAATTATCATCATTTTCACCGTGTTTATTCGACCTAACCATGATAGATGTCCCTGCTTATGCCATGAGTCTAATGAGCTCTTGATGCTATTGTGGAGGGCAGTGTAGTTATCTGAGAATAGTTTGTGTGTGTCTTTGGGGATCACCAATCCTAGATATTTAAGTCTATCTGTCAATGTGAAATTTGTTAGTTGTGATATGGACTGTATTTCTTCAGCTGTTATGTTGATAGGTATTAGTCCTGATTTCTCCATATTAATGGAGAAGTTAGATATTGTTTTGTAATGTTCTAGTGTTTCTATAAGAGCTGGTAGGGATTCCTTTGGTGACTGTAGTGTGAGGATCACATCGTCGGCAAATAGGAGGCATTTCTGGGTAATGTTACCAAACTTTAAACCCTGAATGTGTGGGTTTTTCCTAATTTGTATCGCCAGGATTTCTACTGTAAGGGCAAATAGTAGTGGGGAAAGCGGGCATCCTTGGCGGGTGCCATTGGAAATAGGGAAAGGTTGTGAAATGGTGTCGTTTATTTTGACTTTGGCATTCGGATTGTGATATAGGGCCTGTATTCTAGTGATAAACTTTTCTGAGAAGCCGAATTTTGACAGGACGGACCACATAAATTGCCAGTCCACCCTGTCAAAAGCTTTCTCAGCATCGGTGGAGAGTAAAATTAATGGTGTACTGTTATGGGCTGCTTGGTGAATTGAGTGGAGCAATCTTATGGTATTGTCTTTTGCTTCTCGTCCTCTAATAAAGCCCACTTGATTAGGGTGTATTATATCCGGTAAGATCGTACTGAGACGGTTAGCTAAGATTTTCGCGTAGATTTTTATATCAATGTTTATGAGTGAAATCGGCCTGTAATTTCCTACTATATCTTTGGGTTTGTCTGGCTTTGGGACGAGTGTAATCATAGCCTCCAAGAGTGAGCTAGGAAGGGTAGTCCCACGGTCTATATCTGTGTAGAGTGAGAGAAGGTGAGGGCTAATTTGTTGTTGCAAAAGTTGATAGAACTTTGCGGTAAGGCCATCTGGGCCTGGTGATTTGCCGTTAGGTAGGGATTGTATTACTGAAACGATATCACGATGGGTAATAGGGGAGTCCAGTAATTGTTTATTTTCGTCAGTAATGATCGGAGTATCTACAGTGGTTAAGAATGTCATTACAGCCTCTTTTTTGTCTACTGTTGAAGTATCTTGTATATTGTATAGATTCGTGTAGTAGGATACAAATGCTTTTGTGATTTCTTCATTTGTATGAGTGTTTCTTCCTGTGTGATCTCTAATTGTTCTAATAAAGTTGGTGAGTCTGCGCTTTTTGAGGGATCTGGCTAGTAATCGACCTGCCTTATTACTTTCTATAAAAAACTTGGACTTAGTAGTCATCGCTCTCATATGGGCTTTCTGTATAAGGAAATTATTAAGGTTTTCTCTTGCCTTTGTTAAATTAATAAGGTTAGAGGCTGAGGTAGGGTCTGTTCTAAGAGCCGCCTCACAGGCGGATAATTCTCCGGTTAGGGTGGTGTATTGGGCTGTATGTCTTTTACGTTGTTGGGCATTGTGTTTCATGATAACTCCTCGAATGAAGCATTTGTAAGCCTCCCAGTTGTTTGCAGTGGAGGTATCTTCAGGTTTGTTTAGTAAGAAATATTCTTCAGTGTGTTTTCTGATATCTTCTACTGTTTCATGGTTAGTGAGTAAGTGATCGTTTAGTCTCCAGTTAAATGTGTTACATGGCTTATCAGACCATTTAAAAATAGTTGTGACCATACTATGGTCTGACCATGAAGTGTGGGTGATCTTTGAATATATGAGAGATGAGAGAAGGGGTTGGTCGCATAAAATATAGTCTAATCTGGAGTATGAGAGTTGTGGATGTGAAAAAAAGGTGTAGTCTCTTTTATCTACGTGTACAATCCTCCAAGTGTCAAAGAGGTTAATGTTGTGCAGAGCTGAGCAGTTAGCTTTGAGGGTATTGTTCCGCAGATATGATCTCCCAGTTGAAGTATCTAAAGTTGGATTGAGAGGGAAGTTGAAGTCGCCCCCTACAATAATCGGCCCTTTAGCTGCATCAAGTATTAAATTGGTGAGATGTTTATAGAAATGTGGGGTAGGTTTGTTCGGAGCATATATGTTGACTAAAGTTACTGGGGTTCCATAGCATAGGCCAACTAGTACCAAAATTCTACCTTCTTTGTCAGAGTGTTTATGTAGTAATTCAAAGTGAAAGTTTCGTCTGAATGAAATGCATACTCCATTTTTCTTTTGTGTACCAGAACTATAGAAGTGTTGATCAAAATATCTTTTAGATAACGTAGGTTCATGATTTTTCTTGAAATGTGTTTCTTGGGTCATTATTATGTCTATTTTTCTTTTATAGAAATCATGAAATGCAATTGACCTCTTCTCTGCTGATAGGAAACCTTTGACATTCTGTGTAGCTATGTGTATATTACCTGTTTTTGAATGAGCTGTTTGAGTCATCTTGGTATTTATACTATGTGATGAGTTAGATGGTATGTAGGGATTTCCAGAACACTAGGGGGCGTTAATTATATTTCTGTTTACAATCTAGAGATGTACAAGTCTTGGGAGGAGGTCTATGGGAAAGGAAAAGAGTTAGGTAAGACAAAGAGAGGGGAGGGGTAAAGTGTTAGAAGAGAATAGCAGTGTAGATAAGGTTATGTATAGCAATAACAATATCAACCGTTTAAAAAATATAACACAATAATAATTCTTACAATAACTTCTTTCTCAAGTTTCAGGTGGGAGCTGTATTTTACAGACCGGGTGTTGAAAAAGTATGGGGCTGCTTAACAGTTCTACATTTAGCCTATTAATCGTCTACTGTCTGAGATCTTGTGTTCAGTAAGAACTCAGTAACAGGGGGAGGACTATATCTATTTTGTGATGGGATTACTAATTGTCTTGGACCTGATGTGGTCTACGTCTATATCTCTTTGAGTGGTCACTTTAATTTTTACGTTAGTGATAATATTAGGAGTATTTTTCATACTGGGGATTTTAGGATAGTTTAGCAGTAGTTGTTAGACATATATCTATAGAAGTCTGCATGGGTTTGTACTATTCTTGTTTAGAGTCGTAAGATTAATCAGTAGTCGTTAGACTTTTAAGGTCAGGTTATGTGTGAGTGGGCTACAGTATTGGTCCTCTAGTTATTTAAGTCCGGAAAGAAGCATGTGTTACTGCATCTTCACATGGTGCTAAATAAGTTAGGATATGTGAATGGGGTACTAGGGGGCTTCAATATCGGTATTTTGACCTTGCAGTAAAATGAAAAGCAACACCTATAACATAATATCTTTGAACCACATTGATTAACCTATAATAAAATGATTTTAAACAAACTGTGGTGTAATAGTAAACTTGATAAAGCATATTTAAAGAAACAAATCAACATAAAATGAATAAAACTCTGTTGTATCTCAAGTATATTCGTTTCATCTATATGAGAGTGTCTATATTTCCCTTCTAGGACCGTCTATTGAGTATTTGATGTGAGAGTGGTCTCTCATCTCTTTATAGATATGACTAAGAAGGACATTGTTGTCAAGTTTCTATAATTGGACTATTAGGAATAATGGTGAATTATAGTTACAGGTAATACTAAATGGCCTTTTGCATAAATGAGGTATCAAAGAACATCTATACGACCATTCAGGTATGATAATGAAGTGGTAGATAACATTAATAACAATAACAAAACAAAACATCATTCAAACCTATTGTTCAGTATATAAGAAGTGAAGTGCTAACTAAATTGTGAATTAGTTATAAACTTAAGAGAGTTCGTATAGATGTACTGGACAGTTTATAACGAGTAAGGCTGTTTTGTGTCTCAAGTGGATTAGTTTCTTCATCGTTAAGGCGTCCACATTTTTCTTATATGACCTTCTTACGTTTTAAATGGGAAAATAATTCTCTACCTCCTCTGGCCTGACCAAAGGAGGATAACATTATTAGACCATTTTAATTTAACTATGAGGTATATCAAAGTCTTAAAATTATAATGAAAACAGATGGATAATTATAGTTACTCATCTTAAAAAGCCTGAGTCCTCATTGTCCGCATTGTCCTGGGATATCTGCCTTCTTTTGGGCTGTTTGTCGTTGGTATCAGGTCCTGGTCTTCTTTGTGACTTGGGGTGATCTAGCTTGTCTTGTCGGATGTGAGGAGATGGTAGTTTCCCACTATCTGGTGGATTGATGTTCAATAGATTATAGAATTTGTTGGTATCTGCTAAGGAGGTGCATTCAATCTTCTTTCCATTTCTCATAACTATGATTGAGGTGGGGAAACCCCACCTATATGGGATGTGTAGTAACCGTAGATGAGATGTTAAAGGCTGAAAGTCTCTCCTTTTCTGAAGGGTCCTCTGGGATAGATCTTGAAATATTTGAATTTTGTGGCCTTTAAAATTTATGGTTTGTTTTTTCCTTGCGAGATTGTATATTTCTTCTTTCTGTCTGTAGTTTTGGAAGTGAACTACAATGTCTCTTGGAGGCATGTCATCTGGAGGCTTTGGGCGAAGTGCCCTGTGTGCTCTGTCTAGGGAAATCTCCTCATTGTCTGTCTCATCATTCCCAAGGATCTCATTGAATAGAGCCTGTAGGTAGTCCCTGATGTCATGGTTTGCAATCGTTTCAGGGATTCCTCGGAAGCGAAGATTCCCCCTTCTTGTACGATTTTCTAAATCATCAATTTTATCTTCAAGGTCAGTTAGATATTGGCTTTGGTGTGCTTGGTTGGTAGTGAGTCTAGCCAGTTTTTGTGAGACCACGTATTCATGCTCTTCCAGAGTGTCTACTCTATGACCAAGGTCTGTTATCTCTTTTTTAAGATCTGCACATTCATCTTTAATACAGGATTTTACCTGTTCTATCAGGGCAGCCATTGCTTGGTAGGTGATTGGTGTGTCGTCTTCATGTGGTAGGTTAGAGGCTGGTCTGTCGTCTGTTTTGGACAGTGCATTATCTTGATCTGGATCTTCTGCGGTGGTGACTTGTAGATCATCAGCTTCCTTGCTTTTGGTATTAAGGTCCGCTGGTTTAAAAAAGGTGTGGACTGTGTTTTGGCTATTTTGTGGTGGTTTCTGCGGTTTATCCTGTCGGGTATTTTTCCTTTGTGACATAGTGACCTCTTTTGATGTTTGTTCTTTAGTATTGAAAAATTGGCACTGTATCTCCTGGGGGTTTGTGCCCTCACAGAGCGATCACGGGAAAAGGTAAAAAGGATATGACCCGTCACCACTTTAGTGTGGCGGGAAAAGGGATGAAGGTAAGTGCCAGAGGTATATGTAGCAAAAGTATTTTAATATGGCTGTTGTTGAGGTAATTTGTGGTGTGATTCGATTATATTATAGTTCTGTGGTACTTGGAAATTGGATCCGTGGTGTCGCCTTGTTAGCTGTGTAATAAAAGTCTCTTGCGGAGTGTCACACTAAATCAATGACCTATTAGCTTGAAAGGTGCTGTTAGTGGGTATCAGGCCTAGTTAGTAAGTGCGTCACAATATTTTTAACTGGTAGTCCTGCTTAGGCCTTTTATCCTCTTGTTTTTTCCCTGGTGCTTTGGCCGTGTTAGACCGCTGCTGGTATATTTAAGCCAGTTTTCAGTAGCTGCTGGGTAAATCAGGGCCTTATATATTAAACTTTTTTGGGCGTATAAAAAGGGAAAGAGAAATAGCAGGTGTAGTTATAGATAAAGTAACTGCTGGAGTCGCTGTTAGTGGCTTTCGCCGGTCTTCTCACTATAAAGAGTTTATTATGCGCTTAGGTGCCCCTTGGTGTGATCAGCATATCGGGTGTTTTGGTGCGTGTGAAGTTGTAATCGGCTTTTTTGTACTCACCGATCTCTTCCTGTTGTTCTCTGTCTACGCTGTTGCAAGGGAGACAGCAGCCGCTGATATTGTCAGTGTGAGCGGAGTTGCGATCTCCGGTCAGTAATACCTGGTGTTGGAGCGCTGGTCTGGGTTGATCTCCTCCGTGACTCCTGTTAGCTGCGTGATGTGCACAGGGTCAGTATCTTGGTGTAGGCCGCAAGTTTAGATGAGCCCGTTCTCGGCTAAGTGCGCTTTCCGGACATTTAGCTGAACTTAAATGTGACCGCTTTGGTAGTAGTTGTAGGTGTTAGTTATATAGTGCAAAAAAATTACTGATTTTAGGCTGTTTCATGTTGTTACACCCGGTCTGATAACGGAGCTTCAGTGAAACGCAGCCATCCTGGTCGGCTGCTCGCTCCGCCCCCCCTGACTTTCCCAATTTTAAGCGCACTTTGCATTAATAAAAATGAGGATTCAGTCGTATGCTGATTTAGAAACACAATTTTAGGAGCTTTGATAAAGGGATGCTGGACAACAAAAGTATTCCATAAAATTATAGTACCATACGCAAGTCACAATCTACCCTTTAATGTGACGTTTGGGAAAGAAATTCAGAAACTCTTCCTCTTCAATAGTTTGAGTACAAGGAGGACTTTAAAAACATCAACATAAAAACTATTCACAAGGAGACTGGGTAATGTGATTTGCTTTAAAACTTATACAGATACAGTTACACACACACACAACTTGCATTAAACTTACAAAAGTATACAGATACACATATAAAAACATACAGTATACATATTTCATTTTATATATAGAAAATATACAAGCATACTAGATTTGTCCAAATTCAGTCTATTGGACAGGTGACCATAAAAGGAAGCAATTATATTAGCTAAGAAGAAAAGAAAAAAACAAGCATTCTTAAGCAACAATAACCTATACTGTGCACAATTTAGCCGGACGTGAACTTATCTGGCTTTGTAGCTTAGAGGAAATCTTTTGTAAAGTTTTGCTTTATTTGGGAATTGATCTGTTTTGCTATGGTTAGAAAGATCACTACTAAATGTCACCACTAATTCTTCATGCATTTTATGGGTTAACAAAGCAATATATAGATGCATTTGTTCCATGTGTACTCAAGCATAAACCGTCACCTTCACTTCAATGTTCCCAGAGAGCTGTGAATAAGTGACATCAAAACAAAAATGTATAATCCTTACTGATAGAACACAGAACAGATTTCTGCGAAACACACATCTGTTTAATGTATAAACATAAGTACAATTTGTAATCTTAAATTGGTTCTGTTTTTGCTACAATTTCAAATAAGATGAAAATACCTAATGTATGTCTACTCCATTAACTAGACCCTTATCAAGATGAACAAAACCAAAAAAAAGC
Source organism: Bombina bombina (assembly GCF_027579735.1). NCBI lineage: Eukaryota > Metazoa > Chordata > Amphibia > Anura > Bombinatoridae > Bombina > Bombina bombina. The sequence goes on along the minus strand of NC_069503.1, from coordinate 220,565,178 downwards.
CACTTTTCAATCACACACACATATCATAATAAACTAGTCCTCACTTCACCTGTGCTGCTGGGAAAATGCACTTTGTCAATCAAATTAGAAATGTATTATCCTCTCAGAATGTATGCTTCCTACATTAAAGGATTCATTTGAATGGCTTGCTGGATGTTGTATGCTGAACGTCTCCTTTCTAAATAATACATTAATCACTCTTCAATGAACAGAGAAAAGGACAAAAACATGACATGATTAGTAGAGTCTACTTGACTCACCCATTATCCTACTTAATGCAGCGTTCCTTGTGGGCGATTCGTCAAACCCCTCAATAGCACTATACAGAGAATGGGAAATTCTTCGTTCCCTGTCGTCCAGTGAAGTCTCAATAGGCAATTCAGGCCCAGAGGGGCTACCAGGTGACTCCAACTGTAGAATGAGGAAGGAAGGAATATCAGTGTTGACATTCTCTATAACAGCATGGGGGAACTTTAACAACATGCCTAAGGCCTGCACCCGGCTGGGTACCAAATGAGCTAGAACTTTTCACCCTCCACCAAAATAATTTGCAGTGACAGCTCTGCTTAATGGCCAACTTTCTATGCCATTTTATGGTAGACCTCCTATGGTGCTTCTGTCATATTTCAATACCCCAGAGCAAAAAATAAACAGTACAAAGGCTGGCCCTTTAATTATTTTAGTCCATTATTGCTTGGATACTTTACGCTATAGTGTGTAACTCCTTGGCTGCCAGAGAAGGATGCAATTGATCGCTTCACAGTGGCTACCATCTTCTCTTGGGCCAGTGGATTAATTCTCACAAAGTTTAAACAGCTTGGTCAGGAAGAATAGACACATACTGTACAAGGCAATGTATTATGGAAAATGAAACCTCTGAGCACTGCTATTCAGGGTTAAAACACTTGTTATTTGCCGTTGTATTAATAAAATCTGTGTAACTGTTAAGCTGCATTAAATGACTTACTTTAGAATAATGTCTGAGATTCAGTAATGATCAGAAAATCCCTTAAAAAGTTTTTTCCATGACATAATGAGAAGCTTTAACAGGACGAATCGAGGAGAGGCTTGGAGCATGAAATTCCATGCCTGACTGTAATTTGGAAATAAGCAAATTTATGACAAGCTAGTTTTTTTAAGCAGATCTGTACCCTGAATGTGAAACTATAATGAAGGACTCACATAGCCCACCAAATAAGCAAAACAGGACACATCCATTAACTTCACCATTAATGCAAACATGGCTTAATATGGAACACATTTACATTTCTAAAAACTTTACCTCCAGCTCATAACTTATTGTGCTTTTTTTTTTTTTTTTTTTTTTTTAAAACCAATTCATTTCATGACAGTTTAGTCAAAGGCAATAATAAGAAAATTATAGGCTTTATACATTATGATTATTAAGAAAAGAAAAGTACTAATTGTTAAATTAAAGTTTTAAATTGAAGCAATGCCACAACTTATATAACCAGGACTGCATTTTACATTAAATGGTTTTTGTTCCCAGAGAATTTCATTTATCAGCTTTAAAAGTAACCCACTTCTCTTTTCTCACCATTCAGTTCTGACAAAGCCCTCAAATTGGTTTCCACTGTAAAACCTTTAACATACAGTCCCTTGATGATGCTGTGTATCTAGTGGGAAGCAATTTTGTTGAAAGACATGAGAGCAACATAGTGTAAAATAATATCTAGCTTCCATTTCTCCTAAGAACACAACTGAAAGAGTTTTTTTATTTTATTTTTTTAAAATCTGACTCAAAATTTGAGGCAGGTACATCTGTGATGCCAGTGACATAAAAACTAAGAAAAAAGCAAACAACAAACAATGAAAATTATTTTAAATTCTGACCTCACATTCTAATGATAAAAAATTATCAAAATGGTGCAAGTTTCGATCATTTAACTCTTTCTTCATTACAGGGCATATTTAGTGGTGGACCCAATTAAGGGAACTTCCAGTATTCTAATCCAAGAACAGTAATAAATGACTAGATACCTACATAAACATTCTGTGGACAGGAATGGCCTTTTAACTTCACACAGCAGTGCCCTGTGGAGAGATCAGGCTGACTAGTTCCTCTGTATTTTAGAGTCTTATTTTTAACTTTCATCATCTGAAGAATGCAATGTACCTTGCTTTTAAGTGCATGTCTTAGATAACTTGGTATACAAGAACCTATTACTGACTGGCCTCAATAATCCTGAGACGTGCTCAAGAGACAGAAAGTGATACCAACATGGGGGGGAAGAGGGAGAGGAAAGAAAGTCAGCCAGTGTGTGTGTGGGGTGGGGGGGATCAATAAGAAAATATATTATCCTACTACCTCTGGGTCTTTTATGCAAATTATTCTCTATACAAGTTGCTGTGCTTTAATCTCTTACACACTCTCTGTATAATATAACTTCTTATGTTTTATTTTATTTATAAAGTGTACATATTGTGAGCAGGATTACAAACTGTGCATTGCACACACTACATTAGATTTGTGTCAAACTCAGACTTGGTAATTTAATGTTGCTGGATACAGCATGAGACTAGAAGCCTCATAAGCCAATTCACAGGGTAATACTTTTAAATATGCAAAAGAAAATTTGTAAGAGGGGGGGTTTCACACGAAACTAAAAGGAATTTGGCAGTGATTTACAAATATTGATAATATTAATAAAGTCTAACACATAAGTTACAAATTGAGTTAACTATAGAGTATCATAAAAACAATCAGAATTTTGGAAGGCTTTTGACTTTTTTTCCCCAACAAAAATCTCAAATGGGTCTCAAATTAATGTAAAATCTCTCATCAAAATAAAATATTTTTATGTGTCATATACTGAGGCACCTGAACAAAATAACAAACCCTTATGAAATAATTTATCTTGGCTTATTATCTTGGCTTATTAGTAAGTTACATGTTTCAAAAACAAATTAAATTGCAAAAGAGAAAAAAAAAAACACAAACATTTCCAAATGCACCAACATCATATGACATTTAGGGGCTGGCATAAATAGGGAAGTATTGACTAAAGAAAACCCAGCATTCCATGTATTTGAGGCCAAGAGGAGGGAAGGTCAGGGTGTTTGCAAAAAAAAATCCCGTTCAAACTCTCTATCCGCTTAATACAAATGAGATATTTAATGAAGTTCTGAACGCTAGCATTATCTCCCCCTGTACGAGACACTGGGGAGATATACTGAACTAAAGGGTCAACACAATTACAATTGGAAGCACGTCAAGCTGCAGGAGAACAATACACTTGCAGTGCCAGTGAATTAGACTCAATAAGGTTTAAATGGAAAAATACGGATATGTTTTATTAGTTTTTAGATAAAATGCAGATTAGGACTGACAGCTTTACTAAAACATGAATTAATCAGAGTTTAGAATTGCTGGAGGTAGAAATGGGGGGAAAAACAAACAAGTAAAATTAATAGTATAGTTGTAACAATGTTTTGTAAATTAAAATAAATAAATAAATCTGTCTTTATTTGATACAACAATAGACACGTTTAGTTGGTGCTTTTAAACCGATGTCCCCTCATAGACTCAGGGGCTCAATTATCAAGCTGCGAATGCAGCTGTTTCTGCTTGAGCCGACCGCTGCTCCTTAACTCGTCCACCACCTGCTAGCATCTGATTGACCGCAAATGTGCAGGGGGAGGTATTGCACAATGTTAAATGCAGATGGCGTATGCTGTCGGCATTTAGCGATGTCGGGCAGATGTGATTCGCTACAGCAGATAAGCTCCTGGTTGTGCCCTATTCCTGCCACAATAAACAGTTATATTCTTTTGATGTCCCGTGCTTACAATGTTGGTTTTGTTTTTTATTTTGAGCATATCTTGTGATTGTTCATTATACATTTTTGTTTACACATATATACTGTCAGCATGGTAACCAGTGTCAGTTATTACTAGGGATGGGCGAATGTGTTTATATTCGAATTCGAATGCTAGAACGAATTTTATTGTAGAAATTCGGTTTACATAATCGAATGTTGATAAGAACGAATATTCATAAAAATTCTATTATCGAATGTTATTTACAGTTTTCGAATGTGACATTCAAATTTGAATGTGACATTCAAATTCAAATGTTACATTTATAAACCAGTGTTGTAGACTAGAAATACTATTTCGAATTTGAATGTGACATTCGAATTTGAATGTAGCATTTGAATATAATATTTATAAAACACAGTATTAGACTAGAAATACTATTTCAAATTCGAATGTGACATTCGAATTTGAATGTAGCATTTGAATATAATATTTATAAAACACAGTATTAGACTAGAAATACTATTTCGAATTCGAATGTGACATTAGAATATTACATTTATAAAACACAGTATTAGAATAGAAATACTATTTCGAATTTGAATGTGATATTCGAATTCGAATGTAGCTTTCAAATTTGAATATTACATTTCGAAATTGAATGTGATATAAAATACATAGCTAAACATTCTATTCTTCAAAGTAATATTTTCGAATGTTATTGAAAAATTCGAAAACGGAAATTTGAAAATAGAATGTTATATAAACATTCGAAATTCGATTTGAACGAACAAATGTATCAAAATGCATTTTAAATTTCGAATATTTACAAACATTTGCCCATCCCTAGTTATTACACAGTAGGGGTGGGATTTGTAGCCTTTATATAATTTGCTCACCTTGTAAAACTATTTGTCTGAGGAAGAGGATACATTTACTGAAGAGTCACATATTAAATAATCCTTGCTCTTGAGAATCCAGTGGGTGTTAACATACTGCTTCTGTTCTGTTTAACTTGCTTAGCACCCTGGTGGATAATTTATGTTTATATGGTACATTCAAGTACGCGTCAATCATACCAATCCTAAAAAAGCCCTTGCTTGACCCCTCCACGCCTTCTAACTATCGTCCGGTCTCCTTACTTCCCTTTGCTTCAAAATTATTGGAACGACTGGTCTATAATCGGCTAACTCAGTTTCTCACAACTAACTTCTTACTTGATCCATTACAATCTGGTTTCCGACAAACACTCAACAGAAACTGCTCTTGCTAAAGTAACAAATGACCTGTTATCAGCTAAAGCAAAATGCCACTACTACTCACTAATTCTTCTTGACCTATCCGCTGCTTTTGACACAGTCGACCATCCTCTCCTCCTAAAAATACTACATTCATTTGGCATCTGAGACACAGTCCTCTCCTGGTTTGCCTCATATCTCTCAAAACGCTCGTTTTCAATTTCCTTTAACAAAATATCTTGCGATCCTATGTCTCTATCAGTTGAAGTACCACAAGGCTTTGTCTTGGGTCCCTTGCTTTTCTCTCTCTATACATCCTCCCTTAGAAAACGTATAATCTAGTTTGGATTCCAGTACCACTTATATGCTGATGATACCCAAATCTATCTTTCCTCTCCTGGTATCTCTCCCTTTTTACTCAACCAGATTTCCAACTGCCTCTCGGCAATTTCCTCTTGGATGTCTTCACACTACTTCCAACTCAATCTGTCCAAAACTGAGCTGCTTCTTATTCCCCCCTCTTCGAGACATCAAACACCTGACATTTCCCTGACGGTTGGAGACTATTCTCAACACCACACCCCCCAGGTCCGCTGTCTTGGGGTCACACTAGACTCAGAGCTCACATTCAACCCACACATACAAGCACTTACCAAATCCTGCCATTCACACCTACGCAACATTTCCAGAATTTGTCCCTTCCTTACTCAAAACACTACAAAAATACTTATTCATTCCCTCATTTTGTCACTCAATTATTGCAAGCTACTACTAAGTGGCCTTCCAAAACAAAGCCTCTCCTCCCTCCAATCTATTATGCATGCTTCTGCTAGACTCATCCACCTAACTATCAGCTAATCCGCTCTACCAGTCTCTACACTGGCTCCCCATACACTCCAGAATATGATTTAAAGTATTAATCCTAACTTACAAAGCACTCAACAGTCTAACTCCCAACTATATTTCCTCTCTCATCATGAAATATTCCCCATCCCGTCCTCTTCGATCAACCTCTGACTTACGTCTCTCCACTGCTGTTATCTCTACGTCCCACTCCCGCCTCCAAGACTTTCCACGTGCTGCTCCTGTCCTCTGGAACTCTCTACCCCGCTCCATAAGACTGTCTCCAACCTTGTATAGCTTCAGGCGCTCCTTGAAAACCCACCTATTCAGAGAGGTGTACCATCTCTCCTCCATCCCTCATCGGAACCAAATACTTGAATTGTCTGACTCACCGCTGTAACTACAACATATGTAACACGCTACCCCAACCTTATGTCTCTGCATCCTAAACATGTAGACTGTGAGCTCTCCAGAGCAGGGCCCTCTTCCTCCTGTACTAGATTTGTTTAGTTTTGTATTTTATCAAAATACTTTGTCATCATATACCCCTATCATTGTACCCAGAGCTATGGAATTTGGCGGCGCTATACAAATAAATGATAATAATAATAATAATGGTAAGAGTTAATATCCCATCTGACAAATAGATAAAATAAAACAGGTGAAATAAAAAATACTTGAAAGTTGGAACATAGGATACAATTATTTAACAATTCCATGGCTGGAGGACTGTCACAAGGTTTTCCAAGTTAACCAGCTCAAATAATAATGTTGGGTAACATAGTAAAGATTTCCACCCGTATTGATAAGTACTTTCGAAATCTGATTTCTCCAAAATGAAAGCCATAAGGATCAAAGTGTTTTATTATATCAGAGTAGATGTACACCTGGGTAACAGCTGTACACAATGATGCTATATGCATTGTTTGTTAGTTTCTAAAAAAAGGTCCACATTTTAATATAACATTCATTTATAGCCTTCAGCCTTACAAAGCTCATATCCACCTGTCAGAAGTTAGAATTGTAAAACCATGTCTGATTACAATACTTTGTTTTGCCACATTCTTGTCAATAATCACCTCCTTTTATTTATAAACATGTGGTAATTGTGAGAGAAATGCTGGTATTTACAGGAAACCGATCAGCACCATTTCAGCCTTTGGTGAAATTAATTTCAGGTAAGAGGAACAAAAAAAAAAAAAAAATACAACTCTTCTTTGCAATGGTCCCATTTCCTTTATTGAAGGATCCAGTGTACATGCTTCCAGGTCTGTGTGCATTTAAGTAAATGATGCACTTTCATAAGCAATGCTATTATTTTGGTAAAGCACTGCTCATACGCAGCTGATTTTAATTTATTTTTATAAACCACACACACACATATATATATATATATATTTATATATATATTTTTATATATATATATATATATATATATATATATATATATATATATATATATATATATATATATATATTTCAGTTTAATTTATCAAATGTGCTAACTGGACTTGCCAATATAGGACTCCTCTTTGAAAAAGGTTGACCACCTCAGAGGAACCAATATCCTATAAGCAAAGTAAATTAAAACTATATAGAAGATCTAAAGACACAAAATAAAAATACACTACACTTTTTTGTGCATATTTTTTACACTGTGACAATACTATTACTTATAGTTTTATGGTGTTCCACACAGGCTCTCCTACAACTAGGGATTAACTCTAAATTCAATCAACCATGACACTTCTTCCATACATAATGTTTTCTTCTAATAAGGTTTCCTATTAACAACAGAAATATTTTATTCTCTCAGTTGCTCAAATTCCTTTTAAAATTTAAACATCGTGTATGACTGAGTGGAATCTGTGGCAAATTTGTAAGCTCTCCAAAACCCACAAGTTATCGAGGAGTTGCATTGCTTACACAAGTTAGCAACTATTTCACCAATAGCTTCACAGAAATCCAATATCACAGCTATTGGCACAATAAAATAAATTAAAATACTGAACAATATCACCTAGCAGATCTACAAGTTCCTGAAAAATATTTAAAAAAATACATTTCTATTTAATGAGACACTAAAAATATTACTCTTGGACGCAAATGAGATCTGCTCTGTAAGCAATGGACAAAAACTTGGGTGATAAACAAAGGAAAAGCACTAATGGCACTACTAGTGGTGTAGTCAGGAATTCCCCAGTAACCTAAATTTCTTATTGTACTATTAGATTTTTGTACGAGAGTTATACATTTTGGGGTGGCAGTGCTGTGTACTGGGTAGAGAAAACTTTATTTAATCAGTCCTGGACTGATGGTATTTACACTTAGGGAGCACTCACATTCCTTATAGGCTACATTAAGTATACGCTGAGCGTATCTGTCACAATCTCATTGCGCTATACTTAATGTAGCCTACAATGAATGTTAGTGCTCCCTAAGTGTACATACCATCAGTCCAGGTCTGATTAAATAAAAACTTGGCTGACTGTTGATTGCTAGAGGCATAAACACATAATAAGGAAGTTCTTTTCAGCTTCATTCTTTTCACCTGAAACTACTTTTAGAAAAACAGAAGGGCAAAACCCATTTTCAAGACTTTGTTAAAGGGACATTGTACACCAGATTTTTCTTTGCATAAATGTTTTGTAGATGATCCATTTATTTAGCCCATCTGGGAGTGTTTTTGTAACAATTTGTAGTTTTTTGCTTATTCTTTAATAACATTGTGATGATTTTCAGACTCCTAACCAAGCCCCACAGTGTCATATGTATTCACTTATTTACACTCTACTGATGGCTTCGGTTTGTCTTATCTGTCTTTTCATATGCAGGGGAGGGGAAGAGTGTCTGCGCCAGCCCCTTTCACTGGGTGTCACAGCCTAACCTCATCAACAATGCTAAACTTGGAGCTTCTAAGTTTTTAAAAGCTTTTATAATGTTTTTTCAGATCAGTATCTGTGCATATTCTTCTTTATAGTAGTGTCTATTACATGCAGTTATTTGAAAATTGGTGTATACTGTCTCTTTAAGGTGCAGATACATATCAATCAGCTTCAGCCAAGATAGACAGGACTGAATAATATGTTTAAAGGGACAGTCAAGTTAAAAAAAAACTTTCATGATTGAAAATAGGGAATGTAATTTTAAAAAAACTTTAGAATTTACTTTTATCACCAATTTTGCTTTGTTCTCTTCATATTCTTAGTTGAAAACTAATTCTAGGAGGTTCATATGCTAATTTCTTAGACATTGAAAACTGCCTCAAATCTGAATGCATTTTGACAATTAGAGGGCATTAGTTTATGTGTTTCGTATAGATAACATTGAGCTCATGCACGTGAAGTTACCCTGGAGACAGCACTGATTGGCTAAAATGCATATCTGTCAAAAAAAACTGAAATAAGGGGGCAGTTTGAAGAGGCTTAGATACAAGGTAATCACAGAGGTAAAAAGTGTATTATTATAACAGTGTTGGTTGTGCAAAACTGGAGAATCGGTAATAAAGAGATTATCTTTCTTTTTAAACAACGAACATTCTGGTGTTGACTGTCTATTTAAGCATTGATAAATCAAATGAAAAAAGGCTCTTTAAAAATAGGTGCCCCCCCCCCAAAAAAAAGTCTATGGTTTACCCCTAAGGAAGAAAAATATACCCATTCACCCATTGTTAATCTTAATAAAATACAACTAAAAAAGCAAAAAACATGGAAAAAAGCAAAACAGAAAAACATAAATTATGCTTACCTGATAATTTTCTTTTCTTCAGATGGAAAGAGTCCACAGCTGCATTCATTACTTTTGGGAAATAAGAACCTGGCCACCAGGAGGAGGCAAAGACACCAAGCTAAAGGCTTAAATACTCCTCCGACTCCCCTCATCCCCCAGTCATTCTGCCGAGGAACAAGGAATAGTAGAAAAAATATCAGGGTGAAAAGTTGCCAGAAGAAGAAAAATACAGATGCCCCGGGTGGGGAGCTGTGGACTCTCTCCATCTGAAGAAAAGAAAATTATCAGGTAAGCATAATTTATGTTTTTCTTCATAAATGGAAAGAGTACATAGCTGCATTCATTACTTTTGGGAAAACAATACCCAAGCTATAGAGGATACTGAATGAAAAGACGAGAGGGTACAAGAGGCGGCCCATTCTGAGGGCACCAGGGCTGAAACCACTACCCAACAAAACCCCGCTTCGTCCGAAGCCGAGAACATTGAAAGGAAAAGGCCCCAAGAACACTGACCCGCAGATAGTCCGGAAGCCTAGTTAGAGACCGCAAAATCAGACTCAACTGAGCCAACAGTCCTCCAGGAGACACCATCGCACAGTGGTCGACCCCCAACCACACACCCCTTACTAGCGAAGGGAACACCAGCCCAAAACTCCCAAGGGACAGGGCAAGGAAAAACCAAAGGAAAACAGAAAGGATACCACAAAATTCCATAAAGGATAAAAAAAAAAAACAGATCGAGCCCAGCTCAAAAAGACCCAAATGGGTCCATATCAAACAAGGGGAGGCAACGCCCAGACCAACAGAAACACAAGGTCTAGGACCGGGAACCCGAACAGCTAATTTTACTCTCAACATCGTGTGAAAGCACAGAAAACGACAATTAAAGACGGATTCCTCAAGTCGTCAGAACTCAGAATAAGTATTCAACACAAATCGGTGTAACAGACCTAGACGAGGTAAACACCCGAGTAAAGAACACGCAGCCGTCATCAGGATGACACAGAGAGAATACTTGCTAAGAAGCAAAATGCGGCTAAACAAGATATCCGATTGCAAAAACTCCAAGACACAGGGCACACTCTAGGCCAGAGATTTCCAAACATCATGTTAGCGACACACTTTTTAGACCTACATCATTTTGCAACACAGTAATTCAGTTATACTAGCAAACAGGAGGTTACACTAACTTTTTTTTAAGAGATATGGACACATACATAAATGATATAATAACCAAATGTATTTACAAGCAACAGTATGTAAGTATGTGCAAGAATTAAAAAAAAAGTTTAAACACCAATAGCTACTTACTATTTTAATGGAATGTATGAGGATGATGGGATGAACACAGTTTCTGAATATTTGGTGGAATATTAGATAAAGATACTCGCAGTTCATCATCAAGCATTTTTAAGCTTCCACTTCCTATCCATATATCAAGAGCAGGAGCAGCAATGCACTACTGGGAGCTAGCTGCAAAAAAATCAACACTGACTTCAGCTCAGCTTTTTAAGCTGCTGCCCTCAGAACTCTGCGAGTCCGAATGACTACTGCCCGCGCTGCAAACACACTGCTGTCCCACTCACTGACTACACATGCAGTAACGAGCCGATTGAGGAGACTGCATGTGCAGTCAGGAGCCAATGTGCCACCAATGGGAATAGTTTCAATTCCCACTGAGCAGCGCCAATAGGTTAAGATGATCTGTGACCCACTAGGTATCAATCACATGTCAACCATGTGATATGCGTAACAGGCAGGCAGAAAGTGGGAAACCCCCCCCAATTTTTTTTTTTTTTTTTTTTTGCTGAAGCAGGGGATACACCTACACACTGCCGCCGACACACTGTCATGACACACAGTTTGGAAAGCACTGCTCTAGGCAATCCAAGCCGCCAGACCGACCCATAGGTCTCAAAAGAGGAGAAGCACAGAACCTCAACAAGGCCCACTACACCCTCTTTTTTTTGTTGCAAACAGCACGGCGGGACACCGCTGGTGACTCCCTTGCTAGGCACTGCCTGGTATTGAACCCAGGACTCCAGGTTCAGAAAGCAGTTTTCTCTGTCTGTGCCACTGGAGATTGTTTCCGAAATGAACAACAAATCTAAGAACCTACCTCGCAGCCGGGCCAGCAGGTCTGAAAACAGGGAAACAGAAGAACCCCTACACCTGTTTACAAAAGAGCGGAAAGAAAAAATGGCCTCAGCCATTCTAACAGAGCTCGGGGACCCACACAAAACTCCTTAAAGACAGTCGACAAGGCTGAAGACTCAGAAAAATCTAGCAAAAGGCCCATCTCAACAGCAAGACTCCAGATAGAACAGAACAACCCAGAGAGCTTGCCTCTCTCCAAAATAGGTTAACCCTCTGTTCCATCCCCTGAATCTAGGAGAAGTCCTAAAACAAGGCCACCTCTGTAGGAGAACAAGCCCCCCCTAAGAAAAAAGGGGGGCCATTAAAGACAGAGCACCTGCCCACGAGACACAAGGCCACAGGCTGAACAAGAGATCAATCTCCAATGCAGACGAACTTGGAAGGAATCCCCTTAGCAATTAGCCTGTTGGCACACAGACAGGTGCAAAGGCTGCAGCGATTACCCAGTGAACCCTTCGCCTGCAGAACCACGTAGCCATCAGGCACCTTCAGCAAACCATCCAAGGGAAACCGTGGGCAGGTGCTCTGTCTTTAATGGCCCCCTTTTTTCTTAGGGGGTAGGCAAGCCCAATGAGCAGCGGCACTCAGGAAATCTGGCCAACCGTGACCAGATCTACTAGCCAGACCAAAAGGTCATAGCCAAAGTTCCCTGGAACAGGAGAACCCCAAACCTACCCTAGATCCTGAAAACACCGGTAGCAACCCGCAACGGGATCCACAAGGGAAAACACTGAGCAAAAGCCTCAGCAACCGGAAGAACTAGGGCGATGACAAGTCCGAGCCCCCAATTGTTTAAAACAAACAATATCCCAGAAACTCAGTCTGATATAAAAAAACAGACCCACAGGGAGATATCAATGTAATATCCAGAAGAACCCGGAGAACAAGAACACCTCGCAAGTCCCGACCCAAAGAAGAGACCAACATATGCCGAAGACCAACGCTCCAAAGGAGCTAAGGCATCTTGAATCAAGACTCTAGAGCCCATAGGCGTTCGAACTGCCACAAGACGTCCAAAGCAAGGGAATACCTTAAGGACAAGGTCACTCGAGCAAAGGCTAGTCTCCACATCACCTCCATACGAGACAGAGGAGCACATGAAAACAAAGATGCAGAACATCCCCAATTCCGGGGAAAACCCTAAGCAGAGCCCAAAGGAAACTCTCTTGAAGGGAAAACCAGGTCCCCAAAGGAGACCCACCCACATGGAGGAATAGAAAAAATCCAAAGGGTCTCAAAGAAGAGAACAACCATCTCCCGAAGGGAAACCCAGGGCCCCAATAAGGAGACCTAACCCACATGGGGAAACGGACAAAGTCCAAATGGTCTCACTGAACAAGAGAACCACGGAAAGAACAAGTCCAAAAGGACAATTCCTAGAGCCTCAGAAAGGCCAAACCACCCTAAACCAGCGGTAAGGAGGAGCTAAACCCCCAATCCTCCCACATAAGGAAGAATACTCTAGGTCCTGAGAGAATCGGAAGCAAAAAGGAGTGACGTAGCGGAACACCGCTGACCCAGTCAACCAGCTTATAGGCTAAATAAGGACTGAAACAATCCTTTCAGCCGCACCGACCCACAAATCCTCTTTAGAATGCTTAGCTGAAACTTGTAAAATAAAACAAGAAAACACAAATAATAAAGTGAGCCTCAACCGGACCAGCCAGGCAGAACAGACGCCACGTGTCTGAACAAGCCACGAGAAAGACGATCTGAACCCAAGCAGGACCAGCCTGCAGCCAGGGTCATAACTGTCAAACAGCTGCCTAAATCCTCCCTCAGAGGGGAAGAGAATAACAGACAAAACATAGGACAAGCATGTCCCTTAAACTTGTGCAGAAGTAAACAGCGAGAATCGATCCCAGAGAAAGTTCCCGAAGGAAACATAATCAAAAATAAAAGTGATTCTAACCGGATAAAAGAAAATATAAGGTAACCCGAAGGTAAACGCCGAAGAAGAAACAGGCATACCCGCAGGACCAGCCAAACGGAACTCTGATCTTCCAAAAAAAAAAAAAAAAAAACACGAAGGATCTCAATAACCGACAATCAGGAGATTACGTCATCCCCTCTTGTCTAATGAGGTGAGTCATTCAAAGTAGAATATTGCGGATTTCCGTATCCGTTAAGAATAGGTTCCTCTAACAATTCAAAAACGTGTCTGAGTAAAACACGAAGGCGCGCTATACGAAAAGCACAACACTCAGAGAAAGCTACACCCGCAGGGAACTGTAGAGGCCCACCCAAGGTCGGGAGACCCGGGACAATAGGGCATGAGCACAAACTCAAATAAACGTCTGGGCTTTGCAGATGCATAATCGCCAAAAATATGTGAAAGTGAAAACGAGCTGCAATCTCCGGGGGGGGGGGGGGGGGGGGGGGGGGAGCCAAGAGGGATATACATAATCTGGGCTACCCGCATGTGTAGTAGTAGGGAGCGGTAGGGAACTAGCCTTGCGGAGGACAGAACCCCCAAAGCGGATGGCTCAGAGGACCTTTGATTCCCCAAGCCCAAGGCGCTCTAATACGGCATATCTAACATAACTGATTGACCTGTGTCACCGGGGCCAATTTGCATTCTTCACAAGACGAAGAATCTGAAATTTGAACTGTCTCAGCATCAGAATCCTCCATAACTCGATAGAGAATATAATAATATGGACTTAAGAAAAATCTGAACGGCACCTGACACCCACAATGGCTGGGGTACTCACCACCTCCTAGGAACCAGACACTAGTAGACCAGAATTTTTCAGTCGCCACAAAGTCAGGAATGCGGAAATGGAAGACCAGAACGTAAAAACATCCAGTCACAAGGTGAACCGTATAGTCCAAAAAAAGTGCGCCCAAATATAAGGTTGCGTCACTTCCAAAGGCCTTTATGTTCTAAGCCAAGAGCCCAGTTAAAGGGACACTGAACCCAATTTTTTTTTTTTTTTCGGGATTTAGATAGAGCATGGAATTTTAAGAAACTTTCTAATTTACTCCTATTATCACATTTTCTTCATTCTCTTGGTATCTTTATTTGAAATGCAAGAATGTAAGTTTAGATGCTGGCCCATTTTTGGTGAACAATCTGGGTTTTTCTTGCCAATTGGTGGATAAATTCATCAACCAATAAAAAAAGTGCTATCTAGAGTCCTAAACCAAAAAAAAAGCCTTTTCAAATAAAGATAGCAAAAGAACAAAGAAAAATTGATAATCAGAGTAAATTTAAAAGTTGCTTAAAATTGCATGCTCTATCTGAATCCCGAAAGAAAAAATGTGGGTTCAGTGTCCCTTTAACACTACACATAAGCAGATTGAATCACATAAACATGATTTAAAAAAAAAAACCTGTTCAATAATCCCCCTCGGGAGATATTAACCCTCGATTCCAAGATACCAAAGGAGCCTCACTGAGGCCCTATATTATATACTTAAGTCCCGCAAGATAGCACCTTACAGAAAGCAAATAACTTACAGTACATTCTGATGAAGTAAAATGAAACTCTTACCGGAATCTACACCGTGGAACAGGAACACGGCCCTTCAAGTGGGACGAATAGTAGCAATGCTTCCGCCAGGCAGCGAAGCGAAGTTAGACAACGCAGATTGCTTGTGGAGATGTTAATATGAGTCAGGATGATTTCGCAGAAAGACTCTCCCTGCATCTCTGAACTCTAACTTTCATCCAGGCCCTCACAGAGACTGAAAGGATTACTTAAAACTCCCGTCCCATGTCGAAGAGTACTACCCTCCATAAGAGACAAACTTCTGACACTTCTCTGCCAACCTCCTGGGACGAAAGGCAAAGAATGATTGGGGGATGAGGGGAGTGGGAGGAGTATTTAAGTCTTGAATGACTGGGGGATGAGGGGAGTGGGAGGAGTATTTAAGTCTTGAATGACTGGGGGATGAGGGGAGTGGGATGAGGGGAGTGGGAAGAGTATTTAAGTCTTGAATGACTGGGGGATGAGGGGAGTGGGAGGAGTATTTAAGTCTTTGGCTGGGGTGTCTCTGCCTCCTCCTGGTGGCCAGGTTCTTATTTCCCAAAAGTAATGAATGCAGCTGTGGACTCTCTCCATTTATGAAGAAAAAAGAGATTGAATGGACTATAAAAGTGAAAATGTTTTTAACATACTCAGCATATTTAATGTTATTTTATAGTATAGGGGAGAAACATCTCTCAGGGGTTTCCTTTTTAAAGTTGTTGCCATGTGTTTAAGTGAAAATACATACAAAAAAATAATATGTTTTTATATACGCTGATCACATTATTTACAAAAAGAAAGCAGAACATTTGAAGTTTTTCGGATAGGTAATTGATGACTTCTGTGGTGACATCACTCCCTGCACCTGATTTATCGAATCCGCTTTAACTGCTGACTTTGAAGAACGTCAGGTCTATTATGAATTACTAGAAGCATAGTGCGCAACAGATGTACTGACCCTTTGAGAATTTTACTAGGCTGAGCTAAAATAAAATCTTCATTATGTCCCTTCAAGCATTTGTTAACCAATTCTTGTTCCAACATTTTTAAATAAACTATATATATATTTATTTATTAACGGAATTACAACCTCAGAGCTTTCTTCCTCAGCTGTCAATGATTTGGCCTCCATCGCCCCACAGAGAAAATAAAATAAAAAATAATGCCTGACTACAATTATTTGGGTTAAAGAGAATTTGTTTACATTAAGGAAAAATAAAGGTCGGAATTGCCTTTTTTTTTATTCTGAACAATTTACATGTCCTTCAGTTTTCTTTTTCTTTTCTACTTGCAAGAAATGAATCTATTTACTTTTATAGAAATAATCCATTTAAACCAGACAGAAATATTAATAGAAAACATGGTCACAATTAAAAGTAAAGGAAATAGCCTTCCTATGTTGAATCTTTTATCAAATTAGTTTTCTAATAGATGCCATTTGTAAACCTCTCTTTTCGCACTGTGTAATGTAATGGCAAATTACCCAATTAAAAATGTAGTCCATCACGCTCTTGCAGGACTGCCTGTACGTAGGCCCAAGTGCAAATAAATCTTATGGGACTGTAAAGGATAAGACACATTGAAACTAATGTCAATGCAGAACATGCATCGTGCGCTCTGCTGCAGTAATCAATGCACATATGAGAATGTTATTGAATACAGGTAAACATGAATATGCTTTTGTCACATTGACATCTGACTCATTTCGACAGCAAATAGTAGACATGGCTAAAAATCTTCCATCTTTTTTCCAATTAATTATAAAAGGCAAATACACATCCAACTGCCCTCTTTTAAAATATATGCTTAAAGGGATACTAAACCCAATGCTTTTTTCTTTCATGATTCAGCTAGAGCGTGCAATTTTAAGCAACTTTCTAATTTACTCCTATTAGCAAATTGTCTTCATTATCTTGATATCTTTATTTGAAAATGCAGAAATGTAATCTTTGCAGCCGGCCTAAATGTAGCCACCAATCAGCAAATGCTACCCAGGTTCTGAACCAAAAATGGGTCGGCTCCAAAGATTACTTTCCGGCTTTTTAAAATAATGATAACAAGAGAATGAAGAAAATTTGATAATAGGAGAAAATTAGAAAGTTGCTTAAAATTGCATGCACTATCTGAAATTTGGGTTTAGTATCCCTTTAAATTAAAATTATTTGTAGAGCACCAACAGATTCTGCAGCGCTGAACCAAAATGTATTTACAGGGACATGAAACCCACATATTTTTCTTTCATGGTTTAGAAAGAGCAGCTATTTTACACAACTTTCCAATTTACGTCTAATCATCTACTTTGCTTCATACCCTTGACATCCTTTGTTAAAAAGCATATCTAAAAAGGCTCAGTAGCTGCTGATTGGTGGCTGCACATAGATGCCTCGTGTGATTGGATCACCCATGTGCATTGCTATTTCTTCAATAAAGGATATCTGAATAATGAAGCAAATTAAATAATAGAAGTACATATGAAATTTGTTTACAACTGTATTCTGTTTCTGAATCATGAAAGAAAAATGTAGGGTTTCATGTCCCTTTAAACGCAGTGATCCACAACCAGGGTGTCTGAACACAGCTGTTGCAAGATTTTGAGTATGAATTTGGTATTTATAAATTAAATGAGTTTAACTTCCAGAATAACAAACAAATAACCGTAAATCTGTTTTTTTTGCACATAGAAGCAAACATGAAACTAAAGTAAAGAAGGTTCTCTCTAATAATTTTAAATTGTGTTAGTGAAGGTAAAACACAACTGTTAAATGGTTCAATATTGATGGTGATTGACTGATGTTTCTGAATGGAGAGTTTAACAATATCAGTTCATGGGAAGTCATTTTTTTTCTCCAAATTAAAAAATAAATAAAAAATAGTTTAAAGATATGAATTGAGCAGCATTTTTTACTTTTGAAATAAGCCCCAAATCCTAGCAGGAGCAAAAGCTGTTCCAGTTAAAAATATTAAAGCTACCTAAAACGCTGAAATATACCAGAGAGAACGGAATGAAATATTCTCTCTCATAGATATGAATAGAGGTCTCACTATTTTATTACAATAAATGTCTTGGCATTCCCAGGAAATAAAACAAAATAGAAGTTTTACGAAGAAGAAAATGTTTTAGGAAGCAGTTGGCAAAATATTTTAAAATTGTAACTGATCTATAGATTAAAAACCTGTGCCACTCCAAAACTCCATTTTTATTACAAAATATGTAAAAAGTATATAGGCAAGTTTATGTAATGAGTAACTCAAAATGAAGAAAGTTTATTCTTGAATGAAAGCACATGATTCATTTAAATTGTTTTACCTTTAGTACAAATTTGTGGTCTTCCTCAGCTGAAGTGGCTGATACCACAGAGGGTTCTGACATCATGGTTTAGATCAGTGTTTTTCAACCAGTGTGCCGTGGCACACTAGTGTGCCATGAGAGATCCTCAGGTGTGCCACTGCAGACTGACAACAGTGTGACATATTTTTTAAACTTTGCTTGTTTTTTACTCCCAGTGCAGGGGTAGTTTGTAGGAGGCATGGCATAACAGCACAATGCATACAGTATGTGTGTGTTTGTGTGTATGTGTATATATATATATGCTGTATTAGGCTACAATGTGTGATTTTTTTTTAAATTTTGGGATGGTGGTGTGCCACGGGATTTTTTAATGTAAAAAAGGGTGCCACGGCAAAAAAAGGTTAAAAATCACTGGTTTAGATAATAGAACTTTCAATCAAAGCTTCACCCTTCTTTTTCACAGTGGGTGATTTCTCCCTTCTACTTAAAACACTTGGGGGGGGGGATACTGAAGTGTAGGACATGAGTGACTGAACAAAAATAGAGCTATTATACCTGCTTCTATATATCTGGTTTAAATTTAAACACAAGCATTTTTCTTTGTCTAGATGCAACACACTAACTACATAAAATCCTGACTTAAGGCATTTTTTGATCATATTTTTAAAATATTACATTTTTACATGCTGCTAAGACATATTACCTCATTGAGCTTGATCCGTCGTGCAACAATTAACTGTATCATTCCTCTTTTATTCCCTTCAGTTGACATAGATTTGCGCAGAGTTTCCATGGCATCTTGGTTAGTTTTGCCCAAAAGTGACTCTCCGTTGACCGCTACCAGCTGATCATTAACCCTGAGCCTCCCATCCTTAGAGTTAAAAATATAAATTTAAAAAATATAGAAAATTTCTGCAACAAAACACCTACAATAATCATGATTAATTAAAAAAAATACAAAAAATACCCATGAAAATACAACAGCATGGGCTAGATTACAAGTGGTGCGCTAACGCTAGCACGCACAATATAAAAATATTGAGGCTTGTGTGCATATAACTAGGTAAAAGTAAACGCGACTGTCGGGTTAGGTTGACTGAAGACCTCACGTAAAGGGTAAGGGTTAAATACAATGTTGCACCAAACACAATACATAAACATACATTTACACTGATGTAAACACTAATAAGGTTTTTTTCCTCAGTTTGCGCCCTATATTGAAATCTATGGGGAGAAGTTAACATGGTCGCGATATCTGAAGTCCTGAAGTTAGCACACATTGGCTTTTGCTTGCACACAAACATTTTATTTTCAACACGCACACTAACCCTTGCGTGTTAAAAGTTTACTTCTGGCGGTGTTTGTGCGAGAGTGAAAGTGCTAAATAGCAATGTAAAGTCGTGAGTGTACAGCCTGTATAACAGTGAAAATTTGCTGTCCCCTCAAAATAACTCAACACACAGCCATTAATGTCTAAACCGTTGGCAACAAAAGTGAGTACACCCCTAAGTGGAAATGTCCAAATTGGGCCAAAGTGTCAATATTTTGAGTGGCCACCATTATTTTCCAGCACTGCCTTAACCCTTTTGAGTGGCCACCATTATTTTCCAGCACTGCCTTAACCCTCTTGGGCATGGAGTTCACCAGAGCTTCACAGGTTGCCACTGGAGTCCTCTTCCACTCCTCCATGACATCACGGAGCTGGTGGATGTTAGAGACTTTGCGCTTCCCCACCTTCCGTTTGAGGATGCCCTACAGATGCTCAATAGAGTTTAGGTCTGGAGACATGCTTGGCCAGTCCATCACCTTTACCCCCAGCTTCTTTAGCAAGGCAGTGGTCTTCTTGGAGGTGTGTTTGGGGTTGTTATGTTGGAATACTGCCCTGTGGCCCAGTCTCCGAAGGGAGGGGGATCATGCTCTGCTTCAGTATGTCACAGTACATGTTGGCATTCATGGTTCCCTCAATTAACTGTAGCTCCCCAGTGCCGGCAGCACTCATGCAGGCCTAGACCATGAAACTCCCACCACCATGCTTGACTGTTGGCAAGACACACTTGTCTTTGTACTCTTCACCTGGTTGCCGCCACACACGCTTGACACCATCTGAACCAAGTAAGTTTGTCTTGGTCGCATTGGACCACAGGACATGGTTCCAGTAATCCATGTCCTTAGTCTGCTTGTCTTCAGCAAACTGTTTGCAGGCTTTCTTGTGCATCATCTTTACAAGAGGCTTCCTTCTGGGACGACAGACATGCAGACCAATTTGATGCAGTGTGCGGCGTATGGTCTGAGCACCGACAGGCTGAGCCCCCACCCCTTCAACCTCTGCAGCAATGCTGGCAGCACTCATATGGCTATTTCCCAAAGACAACCTCTGGATATGACACTGAGCATGTGCACTCAACTTCTTTGGTCGACCATGGTGAGGCCTGTTCTGAGTGGAACCTGTCCTGTGAAATGTATGTATGGTCTTGCTCACCGTGCTGCAGCTCAGTTTCAGGGTCTTGGCAATCTTCTTATAACCTAGGCCATCTTTATGTAAAGCAACAATTCTTTTTTTCAAATCCTGAGAGTTCTTTGCCATGGGGTGCCATGTTGAACTTCCAGTGACCAGTATGAGAGAGTTTGGGCGCGATAACACCAAATTTAACACACCTGCTCCCCATTCACACCTGAGACCTTGTAACACTAAGGAGTCACATGACACCGGGGAGGAAAAATGGCTAATTGGGCCCGATTTTGATATTTCCACTTAGGGGTGTACTCACTTTTGTTGCCAACAGTTTAGACATTAATGGCCGTGTGTTGAGTTATTTTGAGGGAACAGCAAATTTACACTTTTGTACAGGCTGTACAATCACTACTAAGATATAATAAAATATTTACAAAAATGTGAGGGGTGTACTCACTTTTGTGAGATACTGTGTATAAATATATATATATATATATATATACATACACACATATATATAGATAGATAGATATATAGATAGATATATAAATCGCCATAGAACAGGCTAACAATGGTATTGAGCTGGTTGTTCGTTCCTGTGAGTGCTCTTCTCTCTATGTATCTGTGTGTGTGTGTGTGTGTGTGTGTATGTATATATGTGTATATATATATATATATATATATATATATAATTTTTTTTTAAAAAAAAGGACAAAAACAAGAATAGTTTGATTTTAAAAAAAATATGCTTCATTTTTACTCTTTAAGGGTGTCTGACTGTAGTATAGTTATCAATTATCACCTTGCAATTACATTTTGAGAATATTCTAATAATAAAAATTGCATAATTACCAAAACCCAATTAAAGGATTTTGTATTAGTTTTTATAAAATATAAGAAAAAGTTTTGATGCAAACACCTAACATAACACATCATCATGTGGTTATCATAATTTATTTGTATAGGTCCGCAAAGTTCCATAGCACTGTGGTTGACTAACATAAAACAAAGCGACCCTAGAATACTTGCTTACTTTTGAGGCTGCGCCACCGTTAATAATGGATTTGACAAAGATACCAAGGTCAGCATGGTTTTCTTTTGAGCGGTTCCCTTTTACACTAACACCCAGACCAGCTGAGCCAGAATCATTCAATGGGATCTCAAATGTCAAAAACTCTCGGGTCCCGTCAGGAGTCAAAACAAGATCATCCTCCTCTGTTTTCTAAAGGACGGGAAAAAAACTTTTTAGTAAACTATCAAAAACACAGACATTTTGATATTTTAAACAGATCAGGTACCAAGTCTCTTAAAATTAAGTTTTTAAACTATTAAATGTTAACACAATATAGCATTTACATACTATGGGAAAGTACAAGAGTTTTAGATACTTGCAATTAAATTTATCTTGTGTTTTGTATATAACGTGATGTGTCCCAACACTTCGCTTTGGGTGTCAAAATGATTCATGAGTACGATGATCTAGTATAGTGGGCGGGTGATATATTAGGTGTAGGAGGAAGAAAAAGTAGCGTTGCATCTTTGACGATGAGCCCATAAATGTACAATATATGTATATATAATCTACAATTTTTTATTTTATTTTTAGGTACACACCAAATTATATTAGACTTGTTACTGATTTTTAAATGTATTTGATAAAGGAAATAATGAGAACACACGTACATACACACGTGTGTGTGTGTATGTTTGTGTATATGCACACACACATATATACACACACAAAATGTATGAAGTCACGTGACCTTGAATGACCCAACAAACAAAAAGCTACTTTCTGTGAAGCAGGCAAACACAATCATAACACCAGGGGGAAAAAAAGATAGATAATCACGGACATCACATACAAACCTATAATAACAAATACCTGTCACTGATAAATGCAGTAGAAAATTGTATGCTATTAGATTCTAGCTCAACACCTGCAGATATATTGACTTTTTTCAATCAAAACACAGAAAAGTGCCAGCAAGACCTGTATGCAACACAAGCAAATGTGTTCAAAGCCATTTGTGCATTAGTGTTTGGTAATCATTAATCTACTTGTTCTGTTTATGGCATAACCTATTGCTTTCCATACTTTTGTCTTGTTGATTGTAACATTTCTGATATACCTAATGATTAATCATACTATCTTCTTAGTTATCACCTGCTTGGGTCTCAGTATTGGGTTCACACTTTCACAACTGAAGTCGATACCTTATTTTTTATATTCTTCAGTGTTTGTTATATTCTCAATTATATATAAGGGAACGTATCTTGGAAGGCTCCATTGTAATCGTTTGCGGACAATTTTATCTTAAATGGGGATGCTAATGTTGCCATGTACGTCCACCTAAACCCTTACACCGCTAAAGGAACATATATTCCAGCTGTCTTTACCATTATAGAAAAACACATTCATCTGCGGTTATTGAAGTTTTGTTGGTTTTCTAGCACAACATATATCTATGTCTAGGACAAGGACTGTATAATACTGATATTACCAGTACTACACATACTAAAACCAATACGTTAAAAGGCACCAGCAGGGAATAATCTGGAACTATACCTAGCAAGGTACTGAACAAAGAAAAAGCACCTACAACACTGTTCAAAGAAAAAGCACCTACAACACTGCCCTCCTAAATTTCTGGCATAAGCACTACTATCAGGGCATACATGCTACTAGCCCAAAAGCTATTGCTATTATATAAAGTATAGTCAGATATAAATAAATATGTATTAGTGTGTTCCCATGCAAGCATTATGTATTTGTGTGTATATATGTACAATTCCACCTGCCTTATACACCCATCACACAGTGTAAGCACTGGTGCCTAATAGCTACTAGTTACTCCATATATAGGTTGCTGTACTTCAAATTCAGGCCTTGCTTCCAAAGAAATTAAATATGAGATATATCTGTTAGAATGCATAAATACAAAATGCCATACAATTTAAAGCCGCCGTTGAGCAAGCCTGGCTGCAGTGTGAGCTTTATTCAAAGTGGAAAAACAGCATTCGCATGTGAGCTGTATATATGTGACTAATTTGTCTCAAATGCTGCAAGTCTACAATATAGAAGGTATTTTAAGTAAACACATATTTCACCATTCTGACATTTACTTATTTAAATTATGAATTGTCCAGGATGACCAAGATTAGTGTCATATTAGTATTATATTCTAAAATGACTATGCGCTCTTACTTTATCAGAAAGTATCCATCCACCTTGCATTAGTTGAACACCCTTGCTTGCATATTCATTAATATCTGAAGCAATTAGGTTTGCTCTATGTTTCCTGACACATTTTCCTGACACATTTTCCTGACACAAAGGTCACCCGAAATGAGCTGAATGGAGCCACTCATGTATATAATTTCTAATAAAAACTTGATGAATGATAAAATATGTTGAATGCTTTTTCTTTAAAATAATATTTAATCTTAAAAAAAAAAAAAAAAGACTGCTCAGCAAATTGCATTCTTCAGACTGGAGCATTTCTATTTAAATGTGCGATTTAAAGCACATTGGAAATGTTTTCTTTTTCGTTGTCCGGTGTGCACCCAAGAAGGAGAACATGAAAGTGATATTTCATAAACTAAACTAATGAGGTTCAATCTACCTCTCTCTGAAGCCCCTGGGAAAGGGTTTCTCAGCATAACCTCCCATGCTTTGTAACTGGGATGGCCAACTTGTGGCCCGAACTAAGAATGTATGGCCCCAAGAAACAGTGCAACTAAAAATATGTTGTTTGGTTACACCTCAAAACTCCCCTCTGGGGGTGAGAACAGCAGGCAGAGGGTACCCGCCAACCGTAGCTAAATCTGGACTCTATTGTGTAATAGCCATACATTGTTGCGGTACTTACATTGATTGTAAAGTATATGCTGTTCAGAGAAAGTATTAAATACAACTTCAGGGTTTTTTTGTAAAATAATTTTGTTTTCTACAATGTGTTCTGCACTAGAAATCCTGTTTTGATTTTTTGTTTTTTACGACGCTGCAGCCGGCACCTCCACATTACCTGAAATGCAGGTGCGATCCAGACTGCAAGTCTACCCTCAGGAGATCTTGGGCATGTGCAGCAGTAAAAAGTGAATACTGGTATAATAGTTCACTGCTAGCACAGAACACGAGTTTGCATTTTGTTATAAGCATAAAGTGGGTGGAGCCAGTCACTACACTAAAGTAAGATTAAGGGAGCAGAGGGACAGATAGTACGGAGTACAGTTTAAGTTATTTCTGCACTCATTTTGACTGTATAATTTTTTTTAAAAATAAATAAAGCCAGCATTTTAATTGCATAACATTTATATTATGCATTCTTTACTCTTTATGGCTTCAAAAATATTTATCTTCAACCCCCATGTGTAAGGAAGATGGTGATCACTGCTTTTTAATAAACACACTGAGGTATTTAATTAAGCAGAATTTCTAGTAATATACTTTTGAACAAAGTATCGAGTATGCTAACTTTGGTTTAGTTTACGGCTCCATTTTAGTACTAGGTTTCCATTGAAGTATTTTGCGGATTGCGTGCAGTTGCTCATTTCATGTAGGTGTAAGTTAACGTTGTGTTGACGCTTCCATCCAACGTCTAATTTCTTGAAAATCAATTAGTTGCTATGGTAACCCGACCTTACACTATAAAATGTATGTTTAATGTCTGCGCTCCTTACCTGTGATCACCTCTAAAGAGAAACAAAAACAAAGATACACTTATTTATAACACATATTTTTAAACTATAAGCAAATACTATTTTTTATTATAATTATATGTTCCACTTGACTTTACTATGAATATATGTAATATGTATTGCTGCCCTAGGCATAGGTCTAGTTTGAA
The DNA here is from genome assembly GCF_027579735.1 of Bombina bombina. NCBI lineage: Eukaryota > Metazoa > Chordata > Amphibia > Anura > Bombinatoridae > Bombina > Bombina bombina. The sequence goes on along the minus strand of NC_069503.1, from coordinate 220,539,367 downwards.
TTTTGTAGATATGTACTTGCATATATTTCAATTAGAACATAAGTGCAAATATTCCTATACATGGGACAAAAATAAATATTACAATTTTGTTTCTACATTAAAACACTTTGCACGTTTTAAAATTTCAATGGGAAATAGGTATCTAAAAGCTAATTTTTCCTCTAACTCCTAGTTGAGCTGGGTGCCTCCGACAGTTTGCATTTTCATTGGAAACCTGGTATAAGTTATTGCTAAACGGCTTCTAATACTTTCTATGGAAAGAAAATATATTTTGGGCAGCCAGACTCCAGCTGCCGATATTGAGGTATAAAGTGCCATTGGAAGCAGTCAAACTAAATTGGACACCTAATTACAACTCGCGTGCAATTCCGCCCCCTGCCCGCACACAGCCAATTACGTGCGGGCAAGAGCTGTCAATCTCCCCGATCGGACTAGACCGCAGAGATTGAATTTCGCCACTTTAGAGGTTGCAAAAGATTAGAGAAGCAGCGGTCTGATGACCGCTGCTTGTTAAATACAAAATGTAGGTTCTCTTGTGAGAACCTGCAGCTGTAGTGGGTCGAAAGGCTTGCGAAGCCTTTGATAAATCGACCCCTTAGCCCTTAAGAGGAAACAAATAACTAACATCAATTAGAAGTTAAGAATACTTTTCCAGTTTTTATTTCTTTCATAAGATGCCGAGGGTCCACAAGCCATCACAAGAAATTAAAGTAAAGAAGCAAAACAACCCACACAACAGAGCTTTAATCCCTCCCAGTTTCGCATGATTCCTTAGTCAATTTTGTGTCTCCAACAAGGAGTGAGTGATGGTGAAACTTGAATTGCTGATCTACACGTCAACTGAAAGGGGTTCTCAGACCAGTGTGAGACCCATTATCCCCTTCAGAAAGCTGGAAACAGGACAGAGGGGTGAACAGGAGTACAACTGGTTGTGAGAGTAAATCACCTTCTGGGAGTTTATCACTTACCTGCCTCAGGTGTCATTTGGATCCATTCTTGAGCCTCCTGCTATTGGCCTTGGTAAGCAAATTAGATTGAGTGCTGACTGGTACGTAAGCACACATGGCCTGGGGACAAGGTTGTATATACTAGATAACATAACATTCAGTTATAGGAACTTTTGGGCACTTATACACATTTACAGTAAAACTGAGGAACTGTTGTCTCTTTAAATTTACGGGTACAGGTTTTTGGCACATACCATAGCTTTAATCCCCATTCTCAGCAGGCTCTCAGATTATCAGGATAATTTTTGAAGCTTGGGAGCTTATTTTCAGAAGTTTCTAAACTTCCTTCTGTGCAGACCTTAGGGGAATAACTTTTCCCACCAAAACAGTGTGTTTTGTTCCTCTCAGGAAGAACTTTCTCTCTCGAAGGTCCCTTTCTTCCATCAAGATCTTAAATCTCTCAATTTGATAGCATGGCCTCAGGGAGTTTATTTCATATCAAGTGATAGTCCCTTTGATTAAGGCGAGAAAGTCTGTTACAAAAAAACTAATTCTGGAAAGTTTTCTTTCCTAGTGTGAGTCTATGAATTACCTTTTGAACTCTTTCAGAATTGTCGTATTGTTACATTTTTGCAGGTGGTCTAGATATGGGTTTATCACCCAGTCCTCTTAAGGCCAAATTTATGCCCTTTTAGTCTTGTATCACAAGAAGATTTCGAGACTCAATAAAATTCAAGCCTTTGTTCAAGCTTTGGTCAGGATAAGACCAGTTAACAAGCTTGCTTCTCAACTTTAACTTGGATTTAAATGGTTCTTAAGGTTCAGCATTTGAAGCTATGCATGATCTGGATATTCTACTGTTGTCTTGAACAGTTCTCTTTCTCTTAGCCTTTTCTTCGGCCTTACTAGTATATGAGCTTTCTGCTCTGTCGTGTTATTCTCCTTACCTGTTTTTTTCATCAGGACAAAGGAGATTTAAAGGGACATGAAACCCAATTTTTTTCCTTTCATGATTTAGGTAGTACATACAATTTTAAACAACTTTCCAGTTTACTTCTATTATCAAATTTATTATACCCTGCTTTTCCTGTCCAACGTTCTTATTTTTTCCTTATATTTTCCTTTCTCTTTGTCATATATATGACTATGGAATCATGGTAAAGTTGCATCGGCTTTTATGCTTCCTGTAGGACTAGACGTTAATTCCACGTTACGGCTCGTGGACTTTCACCATCATGAAAGAAATGATTTTCTAAGGTTGGCATAAATTTAGTTTTTTTTCTATATTATATGATTTGTATTATTCATCTTCTCCCATGATAACAGCTTTATCCAATCACTGAAATTGGGGGGGGGGGGAGGAGAATCCCAAATTTTGGAAAATCTTTGTTGCGGAGATTCCTATCCATGCCCCTCCCACTGTAAAAGATGATCACAGTAAAAAAACTGAGATACGCTGTATGAAGTCATATAAACTTGTGTATCTTTATCAACCACTGATGACATCAGGAGTTATGTTTTGAAAATTACATCAGATTATATTTAAAGTAACATGTACTACAATTTTTTTTTTTTAAATAATTTGTAAATAAAAAAAAGAAAAGAAACACAATTTAAAGTCTATACTGTGTATAGTCTGCTGATTTGTTAAAAAAAAATTTCATTGCTCCTTTGAATTGACATTACCATGTGAAATGACTTCCAGAAACTTAATAAAATAATATTGTTTGCTGCATGTCTTTTACCACATTAAAATCTGACGATTGCCAAGATTTGTAAAGTAGGAATTTTAATCTTCTCCATATGCCAAGCTAGCTGTTATGCTGTTATTGAACCCTATTTGCACGTATACGTTGAAATTCATTATTACTATTATCTAAGCTAATATGTCACATCTGGTCATGATTGTTTCATGCAATTTGGCAGCAGATGTTAAATATCAATTGCCAAATATAATTTTATTTTCTAGATCATTTGAAAAAGTATAATTTCCCTTTATTTTAACAGGAACACTTGTTTGCCTGGAAACCATTTTACAAGATACTGAAAATTTCTACAAAAAAAAAAAAAAAAATAGGAAGAAGATGAAGCAAACTTTAGTCATAATATCTTGCAAGTTATGATGTGTCCATGTTGGAAACATCCAAACATCAAAAGATGCTCATGCCTTTAATTTCATGAGTCTGTGCTTGAAAACGGAAAGTTAGATTGTGTTTTTCAAAGATATACAATTTATAGCATATGATTTCCATCTTGAATGAAATCAAAGCTCCGTAAAGACATCAAATAACTACTTCAATATGTTTTATTATTTAGCTCTCTTAAAGTCACTATGTGTCTGCTTCAAGATTTATCCTGCATTTGATGGTTTTTCGTGGTATCATACCACTTTCAACTTGCCAGGGAACTTACCAACACCAACAATTAAATGGTGTCAAATGTGTCTGTTGCCTTTATACCTAAAAATAATTATGACCTGCAAATGATACAACATTTTTCATGCAGAGCAGTCTTTTTATTTTTACCCTCAACTAAATTATGTTCTGAGAAAAGTAGAATATAGGACATATTGTTTATACGTTCTATTGCTGGATAGTCTTGTCTATATACCCTTACAATATATAAAACAAGAGTTTTTCCATCTTTTGTTTACATTAAAAAAGGATTAAATAAAAGGAGCAATTGTTTCTTAGAATGCTTAGGAGAAATTAGACATTAGGAGAATTAGACATTTGGAAAGCACACAAAGTTCAGTGTTTGACATTCCTCACTAGGGTGTAAAGTAAAAATATCTTACCGATTCTCTTGCGTTTGGTACCTGACTTGGCTCAGAATTCTAAAATAAAAAACAAAATACACTATAAGATCATGTTTATTCACAGACACACAAACCAGCGGCAGACAATGGATATTTTGCCTTTCTGCCTTTTATATATGGCTAAAAAAACCTAAACTTATTTTCACTCATATCAAACTACACTTTCAAATTAGCGGAACCTTTCATTTTTACAGCAGTAAATATAATCTGTGATCTGCAATTAGTTTAAGTAGTACATAGCCTGGACTACGGGCACTTTAAATTATTTTTTATATTTGTGTTGGCTTCCAGTGGCTGGGTTTGATATAGCACTTGCAACTACAAAACTGACTATAATTGGCTTCATGTGCAGAAAGACTTGATACCATGCTACAATGGTTTATTTAACGTTGTTAAAAACTATGGAACATTTACATTTTTGGTAGCTGCTAGTCCTCCCCTCCTTGGTAAATTGATGTTTGCCAGTGAGACAAAGCAAATGGTATAGTAGACATATCCTAGACTAAGAGTCTCATACTTTGGCCTAGACAAAATAATTTTACTTGTTTCTTAGCTGCAGTGGCCAATCTAGTAATATCTATAACCTGTATCTATTGCAATAAAAGGCAAAACATTTCTGCAACCTTTTTATAACCCATTTATAGCCTACTGTAGCATAATTTATTATGTGTGTATTTTCACAACTGACAATTACTCTTATGTAAAAACCTCTCAATTCATACCATGAGAAAAATGGTAAATCATACTTTTCTAATTTTATATTTTAAACAATAAACACTTTCAGTAAACTGTATGTATCAAAATGAAAACTAATTAAAAAAAAAATCACAATCTTGGAAAAAGAGAAAACAAAAGTATAAAAATCAAAACAAAGTAAAAGAAGGGTTAGGCACTGGCACCATCTGTAGGTGGCACATACAATATATCAGGAAACAGTATAAGGAAGCACAGACATGACTAGTTGCAACTAATCACTCATCACAGCTTGCACACAACTAAATTATATTCAATGTAAATCCATTATCTTCTGGTTACATAATAAAGCTGCTTGTAGAAGTCATTTTATCAGCACTAGAATTTTGGTCAAAGCATCAAATGATATGGATTGTAGCTCACTTTGCTACTTCTATATCTTTACACTTTCCACAAAAAATATATAATGCTAAGAATTAAATATCAGTTATCAGCTGAGGGGGGGGGGAGGAGCCAACTACTGAGGGAGACAGACGCTCTTGAGTGCAGCTCCTGGCTTTAACTAACTTTAAACTATCTATTTGCCTTTAAAATAATAATTTTTTATCCCACAAAGGGTTTTTCTGCTCCCTCTGTCACCGCAGTCCCAAGTGGTGTGTCAATGGATGCCTCTGACTACGAGCACCTCTTCAAAGATTTGAGCAAGATGAAGGCCCTCAAAGCCTGGGAACTAGCCGTGAAGCATCTCCTACATGAACATTTTGCGAAGATGGAAGCGACTCTAGTGGAGTGCTATTCTGGGACAGGCTCGTTTGCACATATCACTCCTAACTTGGTGGCCGATCATAATACCCTGGACCAAGGTGACCATGCGGAGTCGCCTACCCCTAGGCCCCTGTGTTCCCCTCCTGCACTTCCCCAATATGGCGACCTTACTACAGGCTGCTGCAGTGATCGAGCTGACTATGAGGCGGGCATTATTATGGAGGTTGAGTCGGTAGGTTGCCCTGATCAGCCTGCAAAGCTACACATTGATACAGATCGCACCTCAATTCCGAACTCACCCACAGCTGCGGGACACACAGTGATTGCAGCCGGCGGCCATGCGGAGAGAATACCCCTTGCGCTCAACACTGCAGGTGAGGAACTTAGCATGACTGTACTCACCAAGTTAACTGCAGGCCATCCTTGGTGCTCAAACGGCAAGCGGCTGCCGCCAGCAAGCTATACATGGGGGACTCTCTCTGACAGTACTGAGGCCATGAACATGGGAGTACTGGGCCCCTTGCCTACTGGGAAGCTACTCTTTCACAGGTGGGGTTCGATTGATCAGACAGGCATTGGTTAGTTTGATCATTGCTTCAGAATCCACACCAGGCATTTTTGGGGCTCCAGAAACAATTAGAAGACCCGCACTGCACGGGAACCCAGCTCTAGCTCCATGACAGATCACCTTATACCTACGTGGACTTAATGCATTATGAAGATACTGACTATCTTGTTTTTCACCAGTTTGTTTTCTGGTTAGGTTTGACACAGTTTGCAGAGCTTTTCTGCAAATATAGTCTCTTCACTTAAATAAGTTCTAAGTGGACCTCACTTTTGATATCTATTAACTTTAGAGCCATTTCATCTTTGATATTTACGCTGTAGAGAAGAACAGCGCTGCAGAGAAGAATATTACAGTCTCACAAGTCCGGTGTTGGTTAGAGCATGCTCTTCTAACTAAGCCCCTGCAGAGAGACATTTTTACACCTTGCCAGTTTCTTGTTTAGTTATGCTTGTTTGCCAAAACCCATATATATGTAGTTCATTTGCAGCTTGGTTGCCTTAAACCAGGAAACAATTTAAAACATTTGGTAAAATATAAAATATGATAGTACAATATTAAAAACACCGGTGTTCTACATAAACAAAAAACTATAAAAACTCAAATTAAGATAATATAAGCAAGCAGGTGTACTCAGAAGATAAAACCAAAAAATAAACAGAGGAGACTCGTGTACCTCTAAGCGTATGACTATCAAAAAACATATATAAATGCATATGTGAGTATAAGAACCATATGTCTGGTATCCGTTAAACTAGCGTATATATATACACTTCACAGATGTATAAGGGTTAAGCACATATTATACAGTTCCTTATTGCTTAAATGTTCTGGCAAAACATGGGGTGGTTATCCTTCCGTCAAAAATATATTTGAGCCAATGTATATTGAAACAAGTGTGGCAAAATGTAGCCAGTAATATGTAGCTGCAGTGTTATTTCTTAGATTTCAGCGTCTCTGTTTTTTAATCAGAGGTAGGTTTACATACGGTTTTTTGCTTGGTGTAGCGATTCCTTCCTTAAAAACAGTGCACTGTTGACGTCTTCCCTCTGCTGTGCAGAAAAAGCCGGTGGAGTACTACGTCCCTTAGCCTCCGTTTACCAGCTGTGTTGGTAGTTGTTTCCTTAGATTCGTTGTTTACCCAGTAATGGGCCTTGATGGTATTCTTATGAGCTCCGGTCACAACTTGCTTCTTTCTTTGTGAGTGTATAACCCAGACTCGGTCTTTATTTTCACCGGTCTCCTTGCTGTTATCACAGCTGACAAAGTTCTCCTCTGGAGCTGAGTTGTTTTGGCTCACTTCTTAATTTCAAGTGATCAGGTTTCTACGCGTTTCGGCGTTCTGCCTTTCTCAAGATACTTAGAAGCTCTCAGTTTAGCTTTGTTGAAAACGTAGCTGGAAAGCCCAATGCAAGTGGGAAATAGTGTTCTATTTAGGGATTTTTAGTCATGCTCCTTTGCAGGGGTTAAAGGGACATGAAACCCACCTCTTAATTTCAAGTGATCAGGTTTCTACGCGTTTCGGCGTTCTGCCTTTCTCAAGATACTTAGAAGCTCTCAGTTTAGCTTTGTTGAAAACGTAGCTGGAAAGCCCAATGCAAGTGGGAAATAGTGTTCTATTTAGGGATTTTTAGTCATGCTCCTTTGCAGGGGTTAAAGGGACATGAAACCCACCTTAATTTCAAGTGATCAGGTTTCTACGCGTTTCGGCGTTCTGCCTTTCTCAAGATACTTAGAAGCTCTCAGTTTAGCTTTGTTGAAAACGTAGCTGGAAAGCCCAATGCAAGTGGGAAATAGTGTTCTATTTAGGGATTTTTAGTCATGCTCCTTTGCAGGGGTTAAAGGGACATGAAACCCACACCATTTACACTTGAAATTTCAATACAGCCTATGTAAGGTGAGAACATTATCAGACACACAAGGAATCTGAAATACATTTTACACCATTATTAGTCAGAACAGCATTCACTTGCGCCACCTATTTTTTGACCTATTGTACACAAAACCGTTGGGATAGTTTTTTAAGGTGAGCATAGTTCTGCCCGACTGAATAGGCAATCACTATCATATACTGTTTTATCTTAAACCAGGAAGCAAGGTGGTTTATTTTATATTCTTTAGAAATGTACAATCCTTTGATAATTATACACCCATACATATAATTGTTTTGCCTGCTGTTTAGACATAGGGCCCATGTTTGGACGGCAGGGTATAACACTTCAAAGATTGTGAATAAACCATACTCCCTACTTTTACTGTAATGTCTAACTAATAGCTACACTTCTCATAGTGGAGTTGTTTTTATTTCTCTCTTACCAGGAAGGCATTTTAGCCTGATAGTAAAGGATTTAGTTGCTATTGACATATACATATAGCTTTGTCAAATCAGGGATTCCTTATTCACTGAGTTGGTCACCTTTACATATTAACATTGGCTTATCTTAGGCTGTGGCTTGTAACTGTATGATGCAGAATTATTATTTGAAGATCTATCCTTTATAAAGCTTTCACTCAGCATATATTGTAGGCCTGGCACATAGTATTAAATAATAGATATATTTCCATAGATCCAATACCTGTTTAGTAGTGTTGACTTTCGATGTGAGTTGTAATTTTGATATACATCCAGTAGTCTATATGTTTCTATGAATGTATACATGTCTATGCTGCCCTGCAATACTGAAGCCAGTCTACTCAGTACACTAAGCACCTGTTATCTATTATATATACTCGCCTACCCTCCTTTTTATTCGCAACAAATCTCTAAGCCCTAAAGTCTCATTTCATTTAGCTTACTATCATTATCACCTCCTCCCTCCCCCCCCCCACCACCATAAAGAACCTCCTTTTACAGGAGAACTAACTACGCGGCTTCTCTTTTCTATGCCGCATCTCTATCATAGTTCTTTCCCAATAGCACCATATGTCTTTACTTCACAACAACCCTTACTGTTCCGCGCCCTAAATATCTTCTTTAAATCAATTGACAATGTTATTCTGATTAGACATATGTCCAAGAGAGACTATTCTTATCACCCTACTCCCTCTAGACATCATTATAGGCGACAAGAGCCAAAAAGTGGCTCCTTATATCAAGAGAGGGAAATACTAAAAAGTAGAAAATGAGGTTTCAGTTTTTGCCAGTTACATAGGAATATAGCGATATCATGTTGGGTTCTCTCATGAATATTCTTTACCTATATGTGCTTATTGTACAGTCTTGAACTCCTAAATATTGTCATGGTTTAAAAGAATGTTTCTGAATGCTTATGTAACATGTTTACTTGATGTTGTTTTGTCAATAATCTCAATAAAAAACCTATTTAAAAAAAAAAAATATCAGTTATCAGCTGAACCATTTGTGGCAATAAGAACCAGTTTTCCCCACAACTTTCTAAAGTTACATACAGAATACAAACAATAAAAAAGAGCCTTACAAACTGGGAGAGACCGATCTAGAGATTCACTGTGAAGCTCTAAAACAAGTGCTTTACAGAAAGGCTCTGCACACACACAAAACAATTTCTACCGACCTTCCATTAATAGATGTAATGATATGGCTTAAAAAAATAAGTAGAATATGGTCATGGCACAGAAATATATATATATTTTTTAAAAATGTATTGTTTCACTGTGTAACAAAAAACTCTAAGCACTGGGCAATACATATTATCCATCATTTTGAAAGGATTTTACCTTTAATTTCCTTTCATTTCTTTTTTTTTAAACTTTTGTGAAGTCTCCATTACTTACTGTCACAACCCTACAAGGGCTGTGGTCTCTACATGAAGAGCATATCTAGCTTGAAGTCATAAATATTCTAGAGTAACATGAGCTGGTTTAGTGAGTGCAAGAGAAACAAGCATTTTGTTTCGCCCATGCTCAGAAGTGGACAGAATGCAACTTTGTTACCAATATATCAGCTCTCTTGTCACCCTGAGGGTAGGGGGGCTACAGTGTTCATTTTGCAAGAAAACAAGTAAAATGGTTGCTGTTTTTTTACACAATCTGTGTCTATGTTTACAACATTGATTTAGAATATGTGTTTTGCTAAAGGAGCACTGTTTAAAGGGGCAGTAAACCTAGAAAATAATGTTATATAATTGAGCACATAGTGCAGAATTATATAACATTATATTAGTGCTAGGTTTATGTAACATTAAATTGCCGCTGGAATTTTTATTAAAAAGAGAGGGATTTTCAGACTGCGTAATTACACTCAATGTAGCTCGCTCCCGCTGTCAGACAGAGCAGGAGCGAGCTACATTGAGTGTAATGGCGTGATCGGGCCGGGCTGTGACTAGACAGCTGCCCAGATGCACTCAGAGGGAAAACCAGACCCGCTCAGTAGAGCACAGAGGGCGGGTCTGAAAAACCCACTTTTTTAATAAAAATTCCAGCGGCAATATTATGTTACATAAAGCTAGCACTAATATAATGTTGAATAATTACTTTTACTGTGTGTTTATGAATTGTAATTTTTAATGGATTCACTTATATATACATACATACATGCACAGTAATAAAAAGGGATGGAAGCCAAGATAGAGATTTCAGTAAATTTACTGTAATTTACTCTAGTCAATACTGAGGGCAGCAAAAATGGCCCAATATGTTAAATAAAAAAAAAGTATGAGTATATACATACCCAGCCTTATAATATATCATATTTAAAAGGGACAGTCTAGTCAAAATTAAACTTTCATGATTCAGATAGGGCATGATGTTTTAAACAACTTTCCAATTGACTTTTATAATTAAATTTGCTTTGTTCCCTTGGTGGTATTTTTGAAAAGCTAACCCTAGGTAGGCTCAAACCGATTTCTAAACTTAGCTCAGAGCATTTTGAAAGTTCTCCACAGTTAGACAGTACTAGTTCATGTGTGTCATATAGATAACATTGTGCGCACTCCCATGGAGTTATTTAGGAGTCTGCACTGATTGGCTAAACTGCATGACTGTCAAAAGCACTGAGATAAGGGGGCAGTCTGCAGGTGCTTAAATACAAGGTAATCACAGAGGTAAAACATAATATAACTGTTGGTTTTGCAAAACTGGGGAATGGGTAATAAAGGGAATATCTATCTTTCAAAAAAATAAACATTCTGGTGTAGACTGTCCCTTTAAGTATGAAGCATATATTACAAGCCATAAGTCAAGTAATGACAGTGTACATGCAACCGAATAGGCCAACTTGAAGGCCCAAGTGAATAATGGGTGGGACTGGGAAAAACTCTGGAGGCTTCGAGGACTATACTGGTCATTATGTCCAGTAGACAGAAGAACACAAGCCAGTATGAAGGGAACAAGTCTTAAACGCACCTGAGAAGGTGGTATTTCAGGGTTTGGGTAGCTCTATAGCCTACATATTTAAAGGAACATCAAACTTAAAATGTATTTACTAATAACTGGCTTAATTAAAAAAAAAATAAAGTAACAAAACAATATTGCATACATTATTTATGCATTTTGACTTTGCACTAAGATATATGTTTTTATTTTGGGCTTTCACTACATTGTACACTATTATAATACTTTTAAAGTAATAAAGAAACATTCCATATCAAATCTTTTTCTTCGTAACTAAATAGTAAAATACAATCAATTTGTCTTATTTATTTTCTTCAGTAAAACTTGAATATCCACTTAAAATGTCCAACATTATATCATTTGTTTTTTCTTATTCCTCAAAAGAATATTTAACACTTTGTTACTGTTTTACGTACCAACTCTCTCGGATGGAACTCATCATCTTGACGTAAGACCAGCAGATTCACAGACCCTCCCATCTTTGTGCTTCTTAATAACGAAACTACTTCCTCTTGAGTTTTCCCAGTTAAATCTACACCATTCACCTATAAAAAGTACAATTATAAATAACGTATACACAACCTATAAGGTTCTTAAACTTAAACCTGAATTGCTTCTAAAAATGTTTAATGATGCACAGTAAAAAAAAAACTGAAATTTAGTCTAATCATTTTTTGTTCCCTTTTTCTGCAATTTAATTCTGAAAATTGTGCTTTTCAACTATTCAAGAGAGACTGGAGAGCACCATGCAGATTCCATTATTTCTGTCCCTAAATGGCCACATCAAACTAAATAACACAAAGCAGAGGTTTTACAAGATGTATGTTAGTGGAGCTTATTTATATCCTCTGACCGGCCAAGGCAAAGAGGACCAAGTGAATATTTTCAAGAGGGATTTCAAGGGGTGTATCTCTTGACTGCTCTGGTTTTAAAATCGATACAAATAGTGCAAAAAAAAAAAAAAAAAAGTAATTCTCTGGCATGGACTTACCAAAGGGGGGTAAAAGTAACAGAGAAAACATCTCCTCTTGATGTCTGTGGGGTCCGGTTTTTGTGCGATTGTGGATGTCTAGGGTGTGCTTGTATGTTGGTCCGTGTGTAATTTCTCTCTGATCATGCAGTTTATGTGTGATGGAAAATGCTCAGCTGATGAGCAATAAGTGATTATTCTTTATGTAAATGTGAACTGTAATAGCTTCTATTCTTTATTACATTTATTTTTTTACTATTGAATGACAACTAATTTACAAAATACAGTGACAGACGGGTACTACAAACTTTAAATGTGTTTGCAAATCAAACGAGTACATTATAGTTGTCAGTTTTAGGGAACAGTTATATAGCAAAAGGGTCTAAGGTGGTGGGCAGTTGCCACTCTGCCTTGAAATGCCCAGACCTATTCTTGGTCATAGTCTGCCCTGCTCTTGCCCCCTCCCACCCAACTCTACGGATTATATCAACATTAAAGTGATTTTTTTTCTAAATGTATACTAAAGCACCCAAACACTGCACTGTAAAAGATCAGCATACAAAATAAATTTCCTATAAACAATTGAACCTGACATTTTAAGCCACATTTTCATGGCTTTGTTACTTCAGAGACGTAAAGAGATATAGATATCTTGAGCAGTTACCTAGTGTCCTTTTTTAGCGGCCAAAAGAAAATATGGTCCTACAATGACCTAAGAAATCACTAGCTAACATGGTCAGACAAACTGCTGCTAACACTTCAGTCTCTGTAGGGGGGAGTGGAGAAAGCATAATATGCAAAGGTAAATTACAGGAAACACAGGCAGAATAACATGGTTTGCTTTTTTTAGCCTATCCTTAAACATTTTGAGGGGCGTTGATTTTTTTTTTTATTACAACTAAGAGTTCTTAAAAACCAAATATTTTCTTTTGTGTGTCAGACAGAGCATTCAATAAAAACAATATTCTAATTTACTTCTATTATCAAATTTGTTTCATTCCCATTGTATTGTTTGTTGAAGAGAGATATGTGGGTAAGTGTCTGGCAAACTATATGTCAGGAAATAGTGCTCTTGCAAATGGATAGCATTCTTGCAAAACTGCTACCACACAGTGCACCAGACACGTGCACACTCCTGAGCTCATATCCCTGCTTTTCAACCAAACATACAAAAACTAAACAAAGAACATTTGATAATAGAAGTAAATTAGAAAGTTGTTGGCTCTGTCTGAATCATGAAGAAAACATTTTTGAGCTTTATGTCCCCCTTTAAATGACATAGGTGAATGTTATAATGCATTTACAATTACTGCTCAAAATGTTTCTATTTCATAAAATACTGATTTGCAGAAAACACAACAATTCTCTACAAAGAAACCAACTCATGCAGACAAAAGCTAAACAAAAGGAATCCAATTAAATGTACTAGAACTATTCTTCCAACAAATTAGAGAAAGTGCTATACATTATACTTAGCTTATTTTCATTTGAATTAATGCTTATTAAAAGGGAAAGTCTGCAATAGAAATATAGATAATCCCTTTATTACCCATTCCCCAGTTTTGCACAGCCAACACAGTTATATTAATCTACTTTTTACCTCTGTGATTACCTTGTATCTAAGCATCTTCTGATCACACAACTTTTTAATTATTATCTATCACTTGCTTGCATTTTAGCCCATTAGTGCTGTGTTAAGCTGACTCTTAAATAACTCCCCGGGCATGAGCACAATATTATCTATATGGCACACATGAACTAGCAGTCTCCTGTTGTGAAAAGCTAATACAAAAGCATTTGATAAGAGTCTGTAGTGGCTTAGAAACAGGCAGAAATTTAGAGGTTTAAATGTTATAAAGTATATTAATATGTTGGTTGTACAAAGCTGGTGAATGGGTAGTAAAGGCATTATCTATCTTTTTAAACAATAACAATTTTAGTGTAGACTGGCATTTGGAAAATTTCAAAAGTGCTTTCCCCCCCCCCCCCCCTCTGAAATCCCACAAGACGCATCGAATAGCAAAACCACTTGCATTTCAATGCCCAAAACCCACACACATCTGCTGAACTCTTGTTTTGTGGAAATGACATAATGTGATGGTGTGAGGAAGTCAGGAAACATTTATTTTATAGTAGGAGCAAAAAAACATAATAAGAAAATTATTACAGCTTCAAATGAAAAGGAAAAAAGAAAGAATATTACAAAAGCTCCAATTCAATTTAGAGTGAGGACCACTGGCGCAGTCTAGACTCGGAACAAAACTGACCTATAGCAGTTATGATTTGCTCTCATCACAGCTTAAAATATAGTATAAATTATAGTTTAGTTTAAGGGATAGAAAGGTCAAAATTGAAATGTGCACAAATGAATTTCAATTTGAAATAGCATTTTTGCAATATACTTCCATTAGCAAAAATGCTTCTTGTAAAAGTTATTACTGTTTTTTCTGCAGAATACGCACATATGCTGTGAGGGCCGTGCACCAGTATTTAAGCTCAGAGAGCTGAAGATGGTGTGTATTGCTTCTGTGAAGACATAAATTGTGTCATACAAGCCACCGCTGACTCTCTGAGTAGGTGCGGTGTTTGCCTACTGGTGCACAGGCTCTCACAGGATATGTGCGTATGCTGCAGATAAACAGTAATTACTTTTACTAGTAGATGATTAAAGGGACAGTAAAAACCTGCTAATTACAAGATATTTATGTTGTGTTGCTTTAGAAAAATCCATCAGCCAAGTTTAAATGTTTTCAAAACCAAAAATAATGATTCTTATTGCATTTGTTTTTAATAGTAAAACTCCACCCACCATTTGCCTTATTTGAATGGACCAATCCGGGCTTGTGTTTGCAGACAAGACGACTAGCATTGGTCATTGCGTTAGTATAAAATGTTTTGCTTTGCAGTTATCAGTTAAAGCCAATTATGTAGAAGGGATTTTTATTTTACATTTTAGCAACAAAAAAAAAGCATGAAAGGAATAAAAAAATAATGAAAACATAATGCAAAGTTGTTTCATTTAACATTTTTATAAAAATTGCAATGTGTTTACGTAATTGCTGCCATTTGTCTATAAAGACTGGATGTACTATGCTTTGCTGGAAAATGGTGAGTAGATATTGTGAGGTATATGACTATACTGATTTTTATGCCACCTGCCTCATAAGGCTGCAAAAACCTGCTAATTGTGCTGAAAGGTGCTGTCTCTCTAAAATATATCATTTATGCAACTTTTACAGTCACAATATTATGAGAGAGTACTTTTTCTTTGTAGAACCCACTATTTCTAAAAGCAGTACCGTACCAATATTTAAAGTACATACCTCTAAGAGTCTGTCACCAGCTTTCAATCGCCCATCATAAATAGCGGCTCCTCTGGGAAGTATGTTCTTGACATAAATGGGAGCCGACCCGCCAAGTGGAACATCTCTTGATGTTATGCTAAACCCCAGTCCTTCTGCACCTGTAAAGGATTTATTTAAAGGGGGGAAACATAAAAAGGTAAGTAGTTTTTCTTCAAGAGTTTAACATAATCGCACTATGAAGCACGATAAAAAAAAATAGCAACATATTTATTGGATCACATGAAAATGAAGGCTGTAATACAAAATGAATACACTGAGTATACAAAATCAAACTATTATATCTGGGAGAGGTAGATTTAATTTACATGTATTCCATCCATTCCTTTCTATATACCATATCTCATGTAAGCAAACCAAGTATGGTTACAAAGGACTACCTGTAAACTTCTCTCTACACTGAGAGAACAAATCATTGTCTTACATCATTACTACTTTGATGTTTCTAAGATGCTTCGGATTCTCCTCCTCTGTATGAGCTCACGTTATAGGCTTGGTGGATAAGTTCAGAGAAGCATAGGAGAGTGGATGTATTAGGACAAAACCTAAGTGTTCTCAGAAGTATAGAACTAACAATGCAAGATGTACAGGACAAGTGGCCAGAATTACATACTGGTACTGGTAACTGGAATAGTCTAGTCAAAATTATACTTTCATGATTCAGATAGAGCATGCAATTTTAAGCAACTTTCTAAATTACTCCTATTATCATTTTTTCTTTGTCCTCTTGCTATCTCTATTTGAAAAAGCAAGATTATAAGCATAGGAGCCGGGCTATTTTTGGTTCAGAACCTGGGTAGCACTTTCTGATTGGTGTCTAAATGTAGCCACCAATCAAAGCGCTACCCAGGTCCTGAACCAAAAATAGGCCGGCTACTAAGTACAAATTCAAATAACGATAGCAAGAGAACAAAGAAAAATGGGAAAAAAGGAGAAAATTAGAAAGTTGCTTAAAATTGCATGCTCTATCTGAATCATTAAAGGGACACTGAACCAAAAAATTTTCTTTTGTGATTCATACAGAGCAAGCAATTTTAAGCAACTTTCTAATTTACTCCTATTATCAATTTTTCTTCGTTCTCTTGCTTTCTTTATTTGAAAAAGAAGGCATCTAAGCTAAGGAGCCAGCCAATTTGTGGTTCAGAACCATGGACAACACTTGTTTATTGGTGCTGTCCAATCAGCAAGGACAACCCAGGTTGTTCACCAAAAATGGGCCGGCATCTAAACTTAAATTCTTGCCTTTAAAATAAAGATACCAAGAGAATGAATAAAATTTGATCATAGGAGTAAATTAGAAAGTTGCTGAAAATTGCATGCTCTATCTGAATCATGAAAGAAAAAATTTGGGTACAGTGTCCCTTTAAAGTTTATTTTGACTTGAATAATTTATAAAAACATCATTAAAATAAGCAGTTTACACAATAGCAGAACAAAATATCAAGTGTATAGAGAAGACTATAATTCACCAGAACAAGCAGCTTTTATATGACCTTCATGATAATAATTAAAAGATTATGAAGATAATCAACAAGGAAATGGACAAACTCTACAATGAAAAAAACAAAAACAAACCATAAATGTCTCCATTAAGTTTAATTAAATTAGAACTTGATCAAAAATTAAGAGAAACTAAAAGCTCCTCCACTATTCTGAGGTGGAAATAAAGCTCCTCCCCCTTATGCCAACACACCTTAGTTACAAAGCATTCACAAAAGGATTGGAAGTCAGTGGCCAAGATAACAATGCCAGCACATATAATTTAATATCTCTTTATCTTAGCACAACCTAGTAGCACTTACCAATGAAAATTTATGAGGAAGTATATAACAATGCTTGGCAGAATAATAAAATATGAACTATGCAAATTGTGCTGAAAAATGCTATTTATTTAGAAAGAAAAAAAATGGGATTTTGCTTCCAAATTTGGTCTCAGAAGAGGCATGATCATCCAATTAATAGTACTTCAGCAACATGTGAAGAGAATGTTATACTTCTGTCTTACGGTTTTCTTGGAAAATATGACTGTGTCAGCTGCCAAGGAAGAAGAAACTGCCACTGCGGAATAAGCATTTACTCCCAGAGCACCATGCGTCTTTATTACTTGATCAACTGTTGTGCAGCAAACAATCCACCTAGAAATCATTGTCCTTGCAAGCAAACACTATCAGCATTATCCTCGTTGAAAAACAAGTATCCTATCAATTTCCCTTCAGTTTTATGCCATGCCAAAATATATGTGAAGAAAGAGAAACCACTTCTAAAGCTATTTTATTGGCTTTGATCAGGACAAAACAAGGGGAAAACATAATTTATGTAAGAACTTACCTGATAAATTAATTTCTTTCATATTAGCAAGAGTCCATGAGCTAGTGACGTATGGGATATACATTCCTACCAGGAGATGAAAAGTTTCCCAAACCTCAAAATGCCTACAAATACACCCCTCACCACACCCACAATTCAGTTTAACGAATAGCCAAGAAGTGGGGTGATAAGAAAGGAGCGAAAGCATCAAAATAAGGAATTGGAATAATTGTGCTTTATACAAAAAAATTATAACCACCACAAAAGAGGGGTGGGCCTCATGGACTCTTGCTAATATGAAAGAAATTAATTTATCAGGTAAGTTCTTACATAAATTATGTTTTCTTTCATGTAATTAGCAAGAGTCCATGAGCTAGTGACGTATGGGATAATATATACCCAAGATGTGGAACTTCCACGCAAGAGTCACTAGAGAGGGAGGGATAAAATAAAGACAGCCAATTCCACTGAAAAATAATCCACAACCCAAAACAAAAGTTTTAATCTCAATAATGAAAAAAACTGAAATTATAAGCAGAAGAATCAAACTGAAACAGCTGCCTGAAGTACTTTTCTACTAAAAACTGCTTCAGAAGAAGAAAAACACATCAAAATGGTAGAATTTAGTAAAAGTATGCAAAGAAGACCAAGTTGCTGCTTTGCAAATCTGATCAACAGAAGCTTCATTCCTAAACGCCCAGGAAGTAGAAACTGACCTAGTAGAATGAGCCGTAATTCTTTGAGGCGGGGATTTACCCGACTCTACATAAGCATGATGAATCAAAGACTTTAACCAAGACGCCAAAGAAATGGCGGAGGCCTTCTGACCTTTTCTGGACCCAGAAAAGATAACAAATAGACTAGAAGTCTTTCTAAAATCTTTAGTAGCTTCAACATAATATTTCAAAGCTCTTACTACATCCAAAGAATGTAAAGATCTCTCCTTTGAATTCTTAGGATTAGGACACAATGAAGAAACAACAATTTCTCTACTAATGTTGTCAGAATTCACAAGCTTAGGTAAAAATTTAAATGAAGTCCGCAACACTGCCTTATCCTGATGAAATATCATCAAAGGAGATTCACAAGAAAGAGCAGATAACTCAGAAACTCTTCTAGCAGAAGAGATGGCCAAAAGGAACAGAACTTTCCAAGAAAGTAATTTAATGTCCAGAGAATGCATAGGTTCAAACGGAGGAGCTTGTAAAGCCCTCAGAACCAAATTAAGACTCCAAGGAGGAGAGATTGACTTAATGACAGGTCTGATACGAACCAAAGCCTGTACAAAACAATGAATATCAGGAAGATTAGCAATCTTTCTGTGAAAAAGAACAGAAAGAGCAGAGATTTGTCCTTTCAAGGAGCTTGCAGACAAACCTTTACCCAAACCATCCTGAAGAAACTGTAAAATTCTAGGAATTCTAAAAGAATGCCAGGAAAATTTATGACAAGAACACCAAGAAATGTAAGTCTTCCAGACTCGATAATAAATCCTCCTAGACACAGATTTACGAGCCTGTAACATAGTATTAATTACCGAGTCAGAGAAACCTCTATGACTAAGAATCAAGCGTTCAATTTCCATACCTTTAAATTTAAGGATTTGAGATCCTGATGAAAAAAAGGGCCTTGAGATAGAAGATCTGGTCTTAACGGAAGAGTCCAAGGTTGGCAACTGGCCATCCGAATGAGATCGGCATACCAAAACCTGTGAGGCCATGCTGGAGCCACCAGCAGTACAAACGAACATTCCATTAGAATTTTGGAAATCACTTTTGGAAGAAGAACTAGAGGCGGAAAGATATAGGCAGTATGATAATTCCAAGGAAGCGACAACGCGTCCACTGCCTCCGCCTGAGGTTCCCTGGATCTGGACAGATACCTGGGAAGTTTCTTGGTTAGATGAGAGGCCATCAGATCTATTTCTGGAAGTCCCCAGATTTGAACAATCTGAAGAAATACCTCTGGGTGAAGGGACCATTCGCCCGGATGTAACATCTGGCGACTGAGATAATCCGCTTCCCAATTGTCTACACCTGGGATGTGAACCGCAGAAATTAGACAGGAGCTGGATTCCGCCCATACAAGTATCCAAGATACTTCTTTCATACCCTGAGGACTGTGAGTCCCACCCTGATTGACATATGCCACGGTTGTGACATTGTCTGTCTGAAAACAAATAAACGATTCTCTCTTCAGAAGAGGCCAGAACTGAAGAGCTCTGAAAATCGCACGGAGTACCAAAATGTTGATTGGTAATCTCGCCTCCTGGGATTCCCAACCCCCCTGCGCTGTCAGAGATCCCCATACAGCCCCCCAACCTGACAGACTCGCATCTGTTGAGATCACAGTCCAGGTTGGACGAACAAAAGAAGCTCCTTGGACTAAACAATGGTGATCTATCCACCACGTCAGAGAGTATAGTACATTGGGATTTAAGGATATTAATTGTGATATATTTGTATAATCCCTGCACCATTGGTTCAGCATACAAAGCTGAAGAGGTCGCATGTGAAAATGAGCAAAGGGGATCGCGTCCGATGCAGCAGTCATGAGACCTAGAATTTCCATGCATAAAGCTACCGAAGGGAATGATTGAGACTGAAGGTTTCGACAGGCTGAAACCAATTTCAGACGTCTCTTTTCTGTTAGAGACAGGGTCATGGACACTGAATCTATTTGAAAACCCAAAAAGGTTGCCTGAGTCTGAGGAATCAACGAACTCTTTGATAAATTGATCCTCCAACCATGTCTTTGAAGAAACGACACAAGTTGATTCGTATGAGATTCTGCAGAATGTGAAGACTGAGCAAGTACTAAGATATCGTCCAAATAAGGAAATACCGCAATACCCTCTTCTCTGATTACAGAGAGAAGGGCACCGAGAACCTTTGAAAAGATCCTTGGAGCTGTTGCTAGGCCAAACGGAAGGGCCACAAACTGGTAAAATCTCAGAAACTGAAAGTGATCTGGATGAATCGGAATATGAAGATATGCATCCTGTAAATCTATTGTGGACATATAATGCCCATGCTGAACAAAAGGCAGAATAGTCCTTATAGTTACCATTTTGAATGTTGGTATCCTTACATAACGATTCAATATCTTTAGATCCAGAACTGGTCTGAAGGAATTCTCCTTCTTTGGTACAATGAATAGATTTGAGTAAAACCTCAGACCCTGTTCCAGAACTGGAACTGGCACAATTACTCCAGCCAACTCTAGATCTGAAACACATTTCAGAAATGCCTGAGCCTTCACTGGGTTTATTGGAATGCGAGAGAGAAAAAATCTCTTCGCAGGCGGCCTTACCTTGAAACCTATTCTGTACCCTTGTGAAACAATGTTCTGAATCCAAAGACTGTGAATCGAATTGATCCAAATGTCTTTGAAAAATCGTAACCTGCCCCCTACCAGCTGTGCTGGAATGAGGGCTGCACCTTCATGTGGACTTGGGAGCTGGTTTTGACTTTCTAAAAGGCTTGGATTTATTCCAGATTGGAGAAGGTTTCCAAACAGAAACCGTTCCTTTAGGGGAAGGGTCAGGCTTCTGTTCCTTATTCTGGCGAAAGGAACGAAAACGATTAGCAGCCCTATATTTACCTTTAGATTTTTTATCCTGAGGCAAAAAAGTTCCTTTCCCCCCAGTAACAGTTGAAATAATAGAATCCAACTGGGAACCAAATAATTTATTACCTTGGAAAGAAAGAGAAAGCAAAGTTGACTTAGAAGACAAATCTGCATTCCAAGTTTTAAGCCATAAAGCTCTTCTAGCTAAAATAGCTAAAGACATATACCTGACATCAACTCTAATGATATCAAAGATGGCATCACAAATAAAGTTATTAGCATGTTGAAGAAGTTTAACAATGCTATGAGTATTATGGTCTGATACTTGTTGTGCTAAAGCCTCCAACCAAAAAGTGGAAGCGGCAGCAACATCAGCCAAAGAAATAGCAGGCCTAAAAAGATTACCTGAACATAAATAAGCCTTCCTTAGAAAGGAATCAATCTTCCTATCTAAAGGATCCTTAAAGGAAGTACTATCTGCCGTAGGAATAGTAGTACGTTTAGCAAGAGTAGAGATAGCCCCATCAACTTTAGGGATTTTGTCCCAAAACTCTAATCTGTCAGATGGCACAGGATACAATTTCTTAAACCTTTGAGAAGGAGTAAATGAAGTACCAAGATTATTCCATTCCCTAGAAATTACTTCAGAAATAGCATCAGGGACAGGAAAAACTTCTGGAATAACTATAGGAGGCTTAAAAACCGAATTTAAACGCTTAGTAGATTTAGTATCAAGAGGACTAGATTCCTCCATCTCTAATGCGATTAAAACTTCTTTAAGTAAAGAGCGAATAAATTCCATTTTAAATAAATATTAAGATTTATCAGTGTCAATATCTGAGACAGAATCCTCTGAACCAGAAAAATCCTCATCAGAAACAGACAAATCAGAATAATGACGGTCATTTAAAAATTCATCTGAAAAATGAGAAGTTTTAAAAGACCTTTTACGTTTACTGGAAGGGGGAATAACAGACATAGCCTTCCTAATAGATTTAGAAACAAATTCTTTTATATTAACAGGAACATCCTGAGTATTAGATGTTGAAGGAACAGCAACAGGTAATGGTATATTACTAATGGAAATACTATCTGCATTAGCAAGTTTATCATGACATTCATCACAAACTACAGCCGGAGGAACAGTTACCACAAGTTTACAACAAATGCACTTAACTTTGGTAGAAACAGCATCAGGCAGCGTCTTTCCAGAAGTAGATTCTGATCCAGGGTCAATTTGAGACATCTTGCAATATGTAAAAGAAAAAACAACATATAAAGCAAAATTTATCAAATTCCTTAAATGACAGTTTCAGGAATGGGAAAAAAATGCCAATGAACAAGCCTCTAGCAACCAGAAGCAATGAAAAATGAGACTGAAATAATGTGAAAAAAAGGTGGAGACAAGAATGACGCCCACATTATTGGCGCCTTAAATTTTTTGGCGCCAAGAATGACGCCACATCCGGTGACGACGACATTTTTGGCGCAAAACCTCAAAAAAATGACGCAAACACGAACAACTTCCAGCATCAAGTATGACGCCGGAAATGACAAAAAAAAAATTTGCGCCAAAAAAGTCTGCGCCAAAAATGACGCAATAAATTGAAGCATTTTCAGCTCCCGCGAGCCTAACAGCCCACAGGGAAAAAAGTCAATTGAAACAATTTTTAAGGTAAGAAAAAAATTGATTATTCATATGCATTATCCCAAATAATGAAACTGACTGTCTGAAATAAGGAATATTGATCATCCTGAATCATGGCAAATATAAGTTTAAAGACATATATTTAGAACTTTACATATAAAGTGCCCAACCATAGCTTACAGTGTCACAAAAAATAAGACTTACTTACCCCAGGACACTCATCTACATATAGTAGATAGCCAAACCAGTACTGAAACGAGAATCAGTAGAGGTAATGGTATATAAGAGTATATCGTCGATCTGAAAAGGGAGGTAAGAGATGAATCTCTATGACCGATAACAGAGAACCTATGAAATAGATCCCGTAGAAGGAGACCATTGAATTCAAATAGGCAATACTCTCTTCACATCCCTCTGACATTCACTGCACTCTGAGAGGAAAACCAGGCTCCAGCCTGCTGGAAAGCGCATATCAACGTAGAATCTAGCACAAACTTACTTCACCACCTCCACGGGAGGCAAAGTTTGTAAAACTGAATTGTGGGTGTGGTGAGGGGTGTATTTGTAGGCATTTTGAGGTTTGGGAAACTTTTCCCCTCCTGGTAGGAATGTATATCCCATACGTCACTAGCTCATGGACTCTTGCTAATTACATGAAAGAAACCAACTTTTAGAGAGCCATAGGACCAGTTATCAACTCTAGGCAGAAATTCTGGAAAAGGCCATAAAATTACCTTATTCCAAAAGAACACCAAAGAGGGGAATAGCAAGATAATGCCTGTAGCTCAGTTACAAGTCTGGCTGAGGTAGTAGCAAAAGACAAAAACAAACTTGTGGTTTCAAGGGAACAGTAAACAGTGCTTCCAGAAATAATGATACATCCCATTGAGATACTGAAGACATATGCCAAGGGTGAATATGAGCCATGACCTGACAACATTGCTGTACTGTGCTGATATGATTCCACCAATAGATGGAATAACTAAGAAGCATGGATTGTCAGAACACTGTAAATTACACTTTATGAAATAATTAAGTAAAAATTCTACAATATTATGTACAACTGAATCCAAAGAAATTTCATGTGACTTCCTTTAGGTACAAATCTCATTCTAAAAATGAGAGTAAGCTAAGTAGTAGAAATATTGCAAGGCTGCAAAAATTGATAAACTATTGTCTATAATCCAACAACCTGGAATAAATTTATGTATGCTGCTCCCCTTCAGTTGGGCAGGAATATGTAGTCAAGCATATTCATTGGGAGTACATGATGAGTTTGCTTCAGTTCAGATGGGAATGGATCCCTCACCAGGCTAATGCCCATTTTACTGTACGTTAAAAAGGGAATAGGATTCTGATTACAACCGAAAATAGCACTGAATAGGACAAATCCTCCTCCAAGACTAGTATATTTATTATATATATTATCTGAAATACAACAAATTAATAATATTTTCTCCTCTGGCAGAATAGCTATGCTGAGATTTTATTTAGACTGACACCCCACCCCCCCATACCGAACATCCAGTTGAAAGCCATACAAAAAAAAAAAAGTCCAGGTGCTTATACGCAAGACCCTTGGAAGGAAACACAAGGTAACAATATACTTGGATACATTGTTTTAAGAGCTCAGCAATAAACATAACCTGAACTTTCTTAAATTAAGTTTAAAGTTTGAAGGGCACACAAAAAACTTGTTTGTTCAAACACATATATAACTCTAAAATGAAAGGGCAAAAAAGATATTTAACGGGCACAAACCAATTTTTTCAAGCATACAGTGTCCCATTATAGGAGCAAATGTCGTACTGCCAACTGAAACTGGGCACCTAGATAAACATTAATAAATGTGACTAACACATATTTCTTTACTACTACATATACCATTTGAGAAATCAAGAATCAATAAAACCAATCTTGTACCATAGTATACTTAGTTTTAAATATATGGTACAATGCTTGGTTTCAAACTGTGAATCAGCTTACTAGCCCAAGCGACCTGGAACAGAGAAAAGTGCAATAGATCCGTAGGAAGACCTGTCACAACTCTCTTAGACAGTCTCTACGTAGAGAGATCAATTTCCAACAGGTGGAACTGAGCCCACAGAGCAGCAGATGCTGCCCCTTACAGAAATAAGCCACCTGAACCAACCTCCTACACACAGGGCAGGACAAAATGACCCTCCAGAGAGAGAAAACCCCAGCTCATAAGGAAGACAAACTAACCCCTCAAAATGGAAGGGCACAGATAAGAACAGCGTACATGTCCACAAGACATGAAGACATAGTATGATCAAAACACAGAACAAATTTAAAAAAAATCACCCAGACACCACTGTTGACCCAACAGAGAAAAAAATCCCCATGAAGAGGAGCACACTCCGTTCGAAGGACAAGTCAGGCCTTAAAGTTTATAAACAGTACCCGAAAGGGAATGTGAACTCTGGCCTTCCTGCTTGCTAGCCCCTATGTCACAACATAGGGTCCCTGAAAAAATTGGGTTGTGCTCAACCAGTCCACTGGATCATAAGTCTCCAGATCTCCAATAAGGATCCAAGACAGAACCCTGTACCCGGGACCCAGAACAAATGACACCCCCAGGGAACACAAGATACATCATCTGAAGCAATCAGACCTCACAGGGGATGATAACCGGGGAACCCGGAGAATGGGTACAGGACTCACTCCTAATTCCCAGCCCAAAGGGAAGAGAACACCCAAAGCCGGAGGTCAACACCCCCCAACAAGGCGCTAGGCTGCGACAGTCACGCAATTTCTCTAGAGCCCAAAAGGCCCCAAGGGCAACACAAAGGGAAATGAGAACGAGAACAGAGTCACTCGAAAGAGAGAATAGAAAAGAAAGGCTAGTCTCCATAATCCTTTCAGATTAACATTCCAGAGGACCACACCCAAGGGAGAAGAATGCAAAGCATCCCAAACCCAGGCAGAAAAACATCCCCTAAGCAAAAAGCATGGAAAAAGAGAACACCTCCTATAGCCCCTGATATGGAGACGACTAACTCCCGAAGGAAGACAGAGCCTCACAGCCTTCACTTCCTAATTAAGCGGCCAAAGCTGTCACAAAAACCGGACGAAGTCCAGAAAGTCTCAACCCAAAGGAAGAGAAGCTCTAAAAGGAACAAGTCCTAAAAGGACACTTCCAAAGAGACCATGAAAGGCAAAACTGTAAGAACGGCGGTATGAAGGACCTAAATCCTTCAAGCCTCCAACCCACAACGGGAAGGAACTCTCTAGTTCCCGGAAAAATTGGAAACGACTGAGCATGTCCCACAGATCTCAATGGAGTCCCAGCCCACTAGATTGAAAGGCGAATGAGGACTGAACCAATACCCCATGCCCCTAAGCAACCATGGACCATCAAGTCCTCTCAGGATGCTAGTTGAAACTTGTAAAATAACAAGTAAACAACACAAATCATATTGTGATCACTAGGCGCCCTCAACAGACCAGCCAGATATAAAAAGGCACCATATGTCTGAACTAGGCCGCAAAGACAGAAGGATTTGTACCCAGTCAGGACCAGCCTGAAACCAAGGTACCCAGCACTGTCAAAGCCACAGAGTCACCCCTGAGATGGAGGGATAAAGAACAGTCAGACAGAACATAGGACTAGTACGCCCTCACTCTTGAACTAACCTCTGTAAAAGTAAAGAATGCAACCACAAAATCGCGAGTATCAATTCCAGAGAAGAAAGTTCCAGAAGGAATCACCACACAACATGAGTTTTAGACCAAAAAAATCATCCTCACTGAATTAAAATAAAAGATAAGGCAACCCGTAGGCTATCGCCCAGGAAGAATGGACAGACCCGCAGTAAAAGCCCAATAGGGGTCCAAGCCTTCCAAGCTCAGAACTGGAAAAGGATACACAAACAACAAAGACTATAAGAAGATTACTTCATCCCCTTATGCCTATGCAAGCAAGCCATTCGAAGATTAAGATTGAGACTCCTCAGACCCATTAAGAGTGAGATCCTCCAGCAACGCCAAAACGTACCTCAGTAGAACACGAAGGCGCGCCAGTCTATAATGAAAGCCTTAACATACCTCCGCCGGGACAAAAGAAAACACTGGCACCAAAGGTTGACCCCTTGAGGCCTCAGGGGCAGTCGCTCCCCCAGAGGGCTGAACTGGACTGGGCCATCCCACGCCTGATGAGCCCCGGTTAAAGGGACAGTCAACACCAGAATTTTTTTTGTTTAAAAAGATAGATAATCCCTTTATTACCCATTCCCCAGTTTTGCAAAACCAACACTATTATATTAATACACTTTTTACTTCTGTGACTAACTTGTATCTAAGCATCTTCTGACTGCCCCTAATCACATGACTTTTAGTTATTATCTATTGACTTGCATTTTAGCCAATAAGTGCAGTGTCTGCCACGAGCGTGATCACAATGCTATCTATATGGCCTACATGAGCTTGCTCTCCCTTGCTGTGAAAAGTAAATAAAATAGATGCGGCCTTCAAGGGCTTAGAAATTATCATATGTGCTTTCCTAGGTTTGTTTTCAACTAGAATACCAAGAGAACAAAGCAAAATTGTTGATAAAAGTAAATTGGAAAGTTGTTTAAAATGACATGCCCTATTTGAAAAATTACAATTTTTTTTGGACTTGACTGTCCCTTTAACGGAACACAGACAATATCGTAAGCACACTCCATAGAAGGATAAGTAGCGTTTGGGTTACCTGCATGCGTAGTAAGAGTTGGTGGTAGGGAACTCGCCTTGTGGGAAATAGAATCCCCAGAGGCAGAGTTCTCAGTGGTCACCTGATGCCCGATCCCGAGGAACAGAGCACTTTAAAACGGCATTCAGAACATAACTGATGGGCATGTATCACCCGGGACAATTAATATTCTTCACAAGAAGTAGAGTCTGAATCAGAGACATCCATCTCCAAAAAATTAGAATCCTCCATAACTGGGATCTGGAATAAAAAATGGACCAATAAGAAAAATCTAAAAACTGCACCTTACACCACCAATGGCTGGGGCACTCACCACCTCCAGGGAACCAGACACCAGCGGTCCAGGATTTCTCTGTCGCCACATGGTCAGGAATGCAGAAATGGATAGCCAAAATGTGGCCACGCTCGGTCACAGGGTAAGCCGTGCAGTCCATGCAAAAGCGCACCCGACCGTAAAGGCCGCGTCACTAGACAAAGGCCGTTATGTTCCAAAATGAGCCGAAGCAACACTACACAGTAGCAGACAGAATCACATAAACATGATTATAAACCACCCTTTTCAATAACCCCCCTCAGGAGATATTAACCCTTGATTCCAAGATACAAAAAAGAGCCCCACTGAGACCCTCTATGTTAAAGTTATCCCCAAACAGTTGTAGCCCTTCTCGGATAAACCGTTGTAATTACAATACATCCATGATGAAAGTAAAATTAAACGATCTTACCGGAATCTACGCAGTGGAACAGGAACACGGCCCTTCAAGTGTGACAGATAGTAGCGTAGCTTCTGCCATGGACTTCAGAGAAAAAAGCAGGCAGCGAAACTCGTCAACGCTGATTGCTTGTGAAGCTGTTAATATGAGTCCGGATGGCTTCGCAGAAAAACTCTGGCTGCATCTCCGGACTCTTAACTTTCACCCATGTTCTCACTGAGAAGCTGACAGGACTACTTAAAACTCCAGTCCCATTGCAAAGAGTACTACCCTCCATAAGAGACTATCGAAAACGTCTGACACTTCTCTGCCAACCTCCTGGGATGAAAGGCAAAGAATGACTGGGGGATGAGGGAAGTGGGGGAGGTATTTAAGCCTTTGGCTGGGGTGTCTTTGCCTCCTCCTGGTGGCCAGGTTCTAAATTCCCAAAAGTAATTGATGCAGTTGTGGACTCTTTCCATTTATGAAACAAGAAAAACAACCTAAAATTATTAATTCTGTATTAAAAGGGACCATGGCTTTTTTTGTTGCATATACAAATTTTGTATTTTAATTACTAGTATTATTACTACTTTTATTATTATTTTTAAATAAATGCTCTCATGCTGAATAAAACAAACTTTTTTTTCCCTTTAGTTGTTATGCCTGTGGAGTGTGACCCTGTCTTCCAACTAAGATATGGGAGACAAAGCAATCTGTACCTAGAGATCAGTTTTGCACATTTGCTTCCAGTTTCAATTTACTCATCTTAACCCTTTCATGCCGGGGTTAACATGTCTACATCGGAACAACTGTTCCGATGTAAACAAATTGAAATCTCGCGACCGTGCACGTGATCACGAGATTTCAATGATGGGATCGAGTCAGGGGGCGTCGTCCCTATGATGCTAGGCATGCCCTCCAGACCGCAATCCCATCAGGGAAGCTCCAGTGGCTTCAGGAAAGCCAAACTGTTAGGACGTTGTATTCCGTCCATCGGCACTAAAGCCAAGCAAAATTCAGATGGAATACGTCGTCGTAACGGCGTTAAAAGGTTAAACCTAACCTTTCATGTAAATATTTTTAGCGTATTAAATGACTATCCTAATATGCATGCCTTTTTTTTTTTTATTATTGTTGAACATTCTGTTAAGTCTATGTATTTTAAAAATACATTGGCAGCTAGAACAATTATAGTTAGGCAATGGTGTTATACACATACCCTGATAAATTTATTATCCTTGTAAGTCAGGACATGCAAACTATTTTACATAGTGGGCTGGTCACCAATCCAAAAATTTTCCAAATGCCAGGAATGGGAGGCCTAGGCTTAATGAGGGAGACCTGGTGGTATGACATACATGGGCAGGGTTATGACTACTCTATGTGAGTAGAGTTGGGATAGGGAGAGTGGGGCTGAGTTCCCAAACCATCACAATCCTACAACATGCAGGACTCAGCAAAAATTATGGAATTGGTCATGGGCCACATTACATTAAACTCAGTTATGCTATAAACAACACCTCAAACAAAAATCAGATAATTTATTTCAGTTAACAACTAAATAGCAAATTATTTACCATTAATCAACTCAACACTATGGGGCCGATTAATCAATTTCTGGCGGATATGATACAGACATCACTGAATGCCGACAGCTTTCACATTTACTGAATTTGGTGCAAATAAACATTCTTAACTAATAAGATGTGTGGAACTGCTGTTTCAACAACTATGTTTTAATGTCTGTATTCTGCTCAGTGGTAGTGAGGGCCACATAAAAAATATCTTTGTGGGCAGGATATGGCCCTGTGTTGTAGACTGGGCAGCTTTGATCTAAGTGGAAGTGTGATTAAGAATATCAGCTATAAAAACAGAATTTATGCTTACCTGATAAATTACTTTCTCCAACGGTGTGTCCGGTCCACGGCGTCATCCTTACTTGTGGGATATTCTCTTCCCCAACAGGAAATGGCAAAGAGTCCCAGCAAAGCTGGCCATATAGTCCCTCCTAGGCTCCGCCCACCCCAGTCATTCGACCGACGGACAGGAGGAAATATATATAGGAGAAACCATATGGTACCGTGGTGACTGTAGTTAGAGAAAATAATTCATCAGACCTGATTAAAAAACCAGGGCGGGCCGTGGACAGGACACACCGTTGGAGAAAGTAATTTATCAGGTAAGCATAAATTCTGTTTTCTCCAACATTGGTGTGTCCGGTCCATGGCGTCATCCTTACTTGTGGGAACCAATACCAAAGCTTTAGGACACGGATGAAGGGAGGGAGCAAATCAGGTTACCTAAACGGAAGGCACCACAGCTTGCAAAACCTTTCTCCCAAAAATAGCCTCTGAAGAAGCAAAAGTATCAAATTTGTAAAATTTGGCAAAAGTGTGCAGTGAAGACCAAGTCGCTGCCTTACATATCTGGTCAACAGAAGCCTCGTTCTTGAAGGCCCATGTGGAAGCCACAGCCCTAGTGGAGTGAGCTGTGATTCTTTCAGGAGGCTGCCGTCCGGCAGTCTCATAAGCCAATCGGATGATGCTTTTAAGCCAAAAGGAAAGAGAGGTAGAAGTCGCTTTTTGACCTCTCCTTTTACCAGAATAAACAACAAACAAGGAAGATGTTTGTCTGAAATCTTTTGTAGCCTCTAAATAGAATTTTAGAGCACGGACTACGTCCAAATTGTGTAACAAACGTTCCTTCTTTGAAACTGGATTCGGACATAAAGAAGGTACAACTATCTCCTGGTTAATATTTTTGTTAGAAACAACCTTAGGAAGAAAACCAGGCTTAGTACGCAAAACCACCTTATCTGCATGGAACACCAGATAGGGCGGAGAACACTGCAGAGCAGATAACTCTGAAACTCTTCTAGCAGAAGAAATTGCAACCAAAAACAAAACTTTCCAAGAGAGTAACTTAATATCTATGGAATGTAAAGGTTCAAACGGAACCCATTGAAGAACTGAAAGAACTAGATTAAGACTCCAGGGAGGAGTCAAAGGTCTGTAAACAGGCTTGATCCTAACCAGAGCCTGAACAAATGCTTGAACATCTGGCACAGCTGCCAGTCTTTTGTGTAGTAAGACAGATAAAGCAGAGATCTGTCCCTTTAGAGAACTTGCAGATAATCCTTTCTCCAAACCTTCTTGTAGAAAGGAGAGAATCTTAGGAATTTTTATCTTATTCCATGGGAATCCTTTGGATTCACACCAACAGATATATCTTTTCCATATTTTATGGTAAATCTTTCTAGTTACCGGTTTTCTGGCCTGAACCAGAGTATCTATCACAGAATCTGAAAACCCACGCTTCGATAGAATCAAGCGTTCAATCTCCAAGCCGTCAGCTGGAGGGAGACCAGATTTGGATGTTCGAATGGACCCTGAACAAGAAGGTCCTGTCTCAAAGGTAGCTTCCATGGTGGAACCGATGACATATTCACCAGGTCTGCATACCAAGTCCTGCATGGCCACGCAGGAGCTATCAAGATCACCGAGGCCCTCTCCTGATTGATCCTGGCTACCAGCCTGGGAATGAGAGGAAACGGTGGAAATACATAAGCTAGGTTGAAGGTCCAAGGTGCTACTAGTGCATCTACTAGAGTCGCCTTGGGATCCCTGGATCTGGACCCGTAGCAAGGAACCTTGAAGTTCTGACGAGACGCCATCAGATCCATGTCTGGAATGCTCCATAATTGGGTTATTTGGGCAAAGATCTCCGGGTGGAGTTCCCACTCCCCCGGATGGAATGTCTGACGACTCAGAAAATCCGCCTCCCAGTTTTCCACACCTGGGATGTGGATCGCAGACAGGTGGCAGGAGTGATCCTCCGCCCATTGAATTATTTTGGTCACTTCTTTCATCGCCAGGGAACTCCTTGTTCCCCCCTGATGATTGATATACGCAACGGTCGTCATGTTGTCTGATTGGAACCTTATGAATTTGGCCTTTGCTAGTTGAGGCCAAGCCCTGAGAGCATTGAATATCGCTCTCAGTTCCAGAATGTTTATCGGAAGAAGAGACTCTTCCCGAGACCATAGACCCTGAGCTTTCAGGGATTCCCAGACCGCGCCCCAGCCCACTAGACTGGCGTCGGTCGTGACAATGACACACTCTGGTCTGCGGAAGCTCATTCCCTGGGACAGATGGTCCAGGGTCAGCCACCAACGGAGTGAATCTCTGGTCTTCTGATCTACTTGAATCATTGGAGACAAGTCTGTGTAGTCCCCATTCCACTGTTTGAGCATGCACAGTTGTAATGGTCTTAGATGAATTTGTGCAAAAGGAACTATGTCCATTGCTGCAACCATCAACCCTACTACTTCCATGCACTGCGCTATGGAAGGACGAGGAACAGAATGAAGAACTTGACAAGAGCTTAGAAGTTTTGATTTTCTGACCTCTGTCAGAAAAATTCTCATTTCTAAGGAATCTATTATTGTTCCCAAGAAGGGAACTCTTGTCGACGGAGACAGAGAACTTTTTTCTATGTTCACCTTCCATTCGTGTGATCTGAGAAAGGCCAGAACGATGTCTGTATGAGCCTTTGCTTTTGACAGGGACGACGCTTGTATTAGAATGTCGTCCAAGTAAGGTACTACTGCAATGCCCCTCGGTCTTAGAACCGCTAGAAGGGACCCTAGCACCTTTGTGAAAATCCTTGGAGCAGTGGCTAACCCGAATGGGAGGGCCACAAACTGGTAATGCTTGTCCAGAAAAGCGAACCTTAGGAACTGATTATGTTCTTTGTGGATAGGAATATGTAGGTACGCATCCTTTAGATCCACGGTAGTCATAAATTGACTTTCCTGGATAGTGGGTAGAATCGTTCGAATGGTTTCCATCTTGAACGATGGTACCCTGAGAAATTTGTTTAGGATCTTCAAATCCAAAATTGGTCTGAAAGTTCCCTCTTTTTTGGGAACTACGAACAGATTGGAATAAAATCCCATTCCTTGTTCCTTTATTGGAACTGGGTGTATCACTCCCATCTTTAACAGGTCTTCTACACAATGTAAGAATGCCTGTCTCTTTATTTGGTTTGAGGATAAGTGAGACATGTGGAACCTTCCCCTTGGGGGTAGTTCCTTGAATTCCAGGAGATAACCTTGAGAAACTATTTCTAGCGCCCAGGGATCCTGAACATCTCTTGCCCAAGCCTGAGCAAAGAGAGAGAGTCTGCCCCCCACTAGATCCGGTCCCGGATCGGGGGCTACTCCTTCATGCTGTTTTGTTAGCAGCGGCAGGCTTCTTGGCCTGCTTACCCTTGTTCCAGCCTTGCATCGGTTTCCAGGCTGGTTTGGGTTGTGAGGCATTGCCCTCTTGCTTAGAGGATGCAGAATTAGAGGCCGGTCCGTTCCTGAAATTGCGAAAGGAACGAAAATTAGACTTATTTTTGGCCTTGAAAGGCCTATCTTGTGGAAGGGCGTGGCCCTTTCCCCCAGTGATGTCTGAAATAATCTCTTTCAATTCTGGTCCAAATAGAGTTTTACCTTTGAAAGGGATGTTAAGCAATTTTGTCTTGGATGACACATCCGCTGACCAAGACTTTAGCCAAAGCGCTCTGCGCGCCACGATAGCAAACCCTGAATTTTTCGCCGCTAATCTAGCTAATTGCAAAGCGGCATCTAAAATAAAAGAGTTAGCCAACTTAAGTGCGTGAACTCTGTCCATAACCTCCTCATATGGAGTCTCTCTACTGAGCGACTTTTCTAGTTCCTCAAACCAGAACCACGCTGCTGTAGTGACAGGAACAATGCACGAAATGGGTTGTAGAAGGTAACCTTGCTGTACAAAAATCTTTTTAAGCAAACCTTCCAATTTTTTATCCATAGGATCTTTGAAAACACAACTATCTTCGATAGGAATAGTAGTGCGTTTGTTTAGAGTAGAAACTGCCCCCTCGACCTTAGGGACTGTCTGCCATAAGTCCTTTCTGGGGTCGACCATAGGAAATAATTTCTTAAATATAGGGGGGGGAACAAAAGGTATGCCGGGCTTTTCCCACTCCTTATTTACTATGTCCGCCACCCGCTTGGGTATAGGAAAAGCGTCGGGGTGCACCGGAACCTCTAGGAACTTGTCCATCTTGCATAATTTCTCTGGAATGACCAAGTTGTCACAATCATCCAGAGTAGATAACACCTCCTTAAGCAGTGCGCGGAGATGTTCTAATTTAAATTTAAATGTCACAACATCAGGTTCAGCTTGTTGAGAAATTTTTCCTGAAACTGAAATTTCTCCATCTGACAAAACCTCCCTCATAGCCCCTTCAGATTAGTGTGAGGGTATGACAGAACAATTATCATCAGCGCCCTCCTGTTCTTCAGTGTTTAAAACAGAGCAATCGCGCTTTCTCTGATAAGTAGGCATTTTGGATAAAATATTTGCTATGGAGTTATCCATTACAGCCGTCAATTGTTGCATGGTAATAAGCAATGGCGCACTAGATGTACTAGGGGCCTCCTGCGTGGGCAAAACTGGTGTAGACACAGTAGGAGATGATGTAGTATCATGTTTACTCCCCTCATCTGAGGAATCATCTTGGGCAAATTCATTATCTGTGGCAGTACTGTCCTTACTTTGTTTGGACGCTATGGCACAATTATCACATAAATTTAAATGGGGAGACACATTGGCTTTCATACATATAGAACATAGCTTATCTGAAGGTACAGACATGTTAAACAGGCTTAAACTTGTCAACAAAGCACAAAAAACGTTTTAAAACAAAACCGTTACTGTCTCTTTAACTTTTAAACAGAAAACACTTTATTACTGAATATGTGAAAAAGTATGAAGGAATTGTTCAAAAATTACCAAAATTTCACCACAGTGTCTTAAAGCATTAATAGTATTGCACACCAAATTTCAGAGCTTTAACCCTTAAAATAACGGAACCGGAGCCGTTTACAAATTTAACCCCTATACAGTCCCAGCTATAGCCTTTGCTGAGACCCAACCAAGCCCAGAGGGGAATACGATACCAATTGACGCCTTCTAGAAGCTTTTCCAGCAAATTTCAGATCCTCACACATGCATCTGCATGCCCTGTTCTCAAAAAACAACTGCGCAATAATGGCGCGAAAATGAGGCTCAGTCTACAACTAGGAAGGCCCCCTGACTGGAAAAGGTGTCTAACATAGTGCCTGCCGTTTAATAAACGTTCCCTAAGTTTATAAATGCAAATTGTCAGCATAAATATGAATAAAATGCCCAAATAAAGCAATCGATTTAGCCCATAAAAATGTCTACCAGTTTTTTAGCCCATATTAAGCCCTTTATTCTGTTTGTTTGACTAAGAAAATGGCTTACCGGTCCCCATAAGGGGAAATGACAGCCTTCCAGCATTACATCGCCTTGTTAGAAATATGGCTAGTCATACCTTAAGCAGAAAAGTCTGCTAACTGCTTCCCCCAACTGAAGTTACTTCATCTCAACAGTCCTATGTGGAAACAGCAATCGATTTTAGTTACTGTCTGCTAAAATCATCTTCCTCTCACAAACAGAAATCTTCATCCTTTTCTGTTTCAGAGTAAATAGTACATACCAGCACTATTTTAAAATAACAAACACTTGATAGAAGAATAAAAACTACATTTAAACACCAAAAAACTCTTAACCATCTCCGTGGAGATGTTGCCTGTGCAACGGCAAAGAGAATGACTGGGGTGGGCGGAGCCTAGGAGGGACTATATGGCCAGCTTTGCTGGGACTCTTTGCCATTTCCTGTTGGGGAAGAGAATATCCCACAAGTAAGGATGACGCCGTGGACTGGACACACCAATGTTGGAGAAATTAAAGCACATTTTTATGTGTGCTCTTTTCGTGAGTGGGAATTCCCTTGTTCCAATCAGTATTTTGCTAAATTTTTGTTACAAAGCAGCAATTAAGTCTGTTGTATTAGAAAATAAAAAAACAGTCCTGCTCAAGTCCGCAAGTCTCATCTCTTTACAATGTATTTTTAGGGCTTATGTTCAAAAAATAAAAACTAATTATGAATAATTTAGTTTGAAGAACCTGAAACCTAGACAATATTCTTTTTCATGTTTTATGAAAACAGCTAATCATCATATCATAATGAATTAATAACCAGAGGACAAATATATAATTACATAATAACTCTGCTTGTTCCTACTTTGTCATCACAGGTAGAAGATGAACACTTACTGTAAAGGTTACTACATAATTAACAGTCTATTTAATAGACAAAAAAAGGTAGGAATCTATTGTTAATTTAAGACTATATTTATTGTATTAAAGCATAATCCATAAAATACACCATGTATAGAGGTCTCTGGGTTGGAGAAGATATGGCCACTATTATATTTAGCATTTCAAGACATCCCAAAACAATATTAAGAAAGATAAATCAGTTTCTTCATAAAATCTGAAAGCGAAAATCAGTACACAACTTGGAGAGGATATGGACTTTCTCAAAAGCAATGATCTTTGACACCCTTTCCCTGCATATATCCTACATTCTCAAACGTACCTTTAAGGCAAATTTAGTAAGCTTAGACTAGCTCTTATTTGGAAAGGGAAAAATATTGAGAAGAAATAAAAGAAGAGTGTCACAAAAAAATGAATATGCACAAATCAGATGTGGAACAAAGAAAAAAGCTAATGTTCAGGATTGGCTTCACATAATATCACAATGAATTAATCAAGAGACTTAATTATTATAAAACATAATTTATGCTTACCTAATACATTTCTTTCTTTCCGGATATGGCGAGTCCACGGAATCATCAATTACTAGTGGGAATATAACTCATGGCCAGCAGGAGGCGGCAAAGAGGACCACAGCAAAGCTGCTATATATGTCACTTCCCTTACCCATAATCTCCAGTCATTCGACCGAAGGAAAAATGGAAAAAGATAACACAAAAGTGTAGAGGTGCCTGAAGTTTTAGAAAAAATAAATAAAGGGCGGGCCGTGGATTCACCATATCCAAAAATAAATAACTTTATCAGGTAAGCATAAATTATTTTCAATTACTAGTGGGAATCAATACCCATCTAGAGGACACAGATAATGAGGGATGGACAATACAGGTAGACCTAAACAGAAGGCACCACCCCTTGAAGAACCCTTCTCCCAAAAGAAGCTTCAGCTGAGGCAAAAGTATCAAATTTATAAAACTTAGAAAGGCAACTAAGTGATACTGATGTCTATGAAATCCTTAGATTTAATCCAACTGAGAGATTTAGGCAACAGCTTGAATCACTGTTGGATGATGGATTGGAGATGGGGATTATAGACCAAGGCACTGTAGATTATCTCTATGTTTTAAATCCTGTTACCCCCATATTCCATCACCTCCCCAAGGTTCATAAATCCTTGGAGGAGGTGAAGGGAAGGCCCATTGTGGCGGGTATAGGATCTCTTTTTGAAAATATTTCGACATGGATTGAATCTTTACTTCAACCAGTGGTATTTAGTCTCCCATCATATCTTAAAGACACCAAACATCTTTTGGGATGTCTAAAAGAGATATGCTGGACTGATACAGCAGAATGGCTGACTATAGATGTAGTTAGTTTATACTCCACTATTCCTCATAAAAAGGGTCTAGAAGCAATTTCATACATGCTGGACAGATTCAGTAATTATGATAGTCATCTTAAATCTTTTGTGATCCAAACTCTAGATTTTTTATTAACTCACAACTTTTTTCAATTCGAGGGAATTTTTTATCTCCAAAGACGTGGCACAGCGATGGGGGCGAAATTTGCCCCGGCTTA
Source organism: Bombina bombina (assembly GCF_027579735.1). Taxonomy (NCBI): domain Eukaryota; kingdom Metazoa; phylum Chordata; class Amphibia; order Anura; family Bombinatoridae; genus Bombina; species Bombina bombina. Next base: position 220,501,251 of record NC_069503.1, on the reverse strand, counting down.
CGCCAACCTATATATGGGTTGGTGGGAAGCATGCCACGTCTTTGGAGATTCAAATCCCTTCAGGGATTGTATCACTATGTATAAAAGATACATTGATGACCTCCTGTTCATTTGGACAGGAGGTCAATCTAGACTAAAGGAATTTATTGAATACCTCAACTCTAATGACGCCAATTTACAGTTTACTTATGAGAGTAGCAAAGTATCTATTCCTTATTTAGACCTTTTACTGATGGGTCAAACTGACACCCAACAGGTAAAGACGACTTTATACCGAAAACCAATTGCAGCCAATGCCATATTACATGGCCGAAGCAATCATCCAAAACATATGGGCTTTGGAATTGCTAAAGGACAATTTATAAGGCTGAAACGGAACTGTTCCGATAATGAAATCTTTACAACAGAGAGCATAAGAATGAGAAATGATCTATTAGAGAGAGGATATCATATAAAAACAATTGATCGAGCTCTCTTAGAAGTCAGTAGACTAGATAGAGAAACCCTCCTTCTAGACAATAAATGTTTAGTCAACAAACAATCCTTTGATAGCTCCAAACCTACATTTGTAACCACATATAGTGCACAGTTTAATGCAATATGTGATATTGTGAAAAAGCACCTTCCTATCCTGACTGCTGAAGACAGTCTTAAAGATCTGGTACAAAAGGGTTGTAATTTTGTTTCCCGTAGAGCTTACACAATTGGTAATGCTGTTTCTCCGAGCTTACTTAGAACCATACATAAACCAAGTAATAGCTGGTTAAATGTAAAAGGGCATTATAAATGTCATTACAGCAACTGTATTGCCTGTGGTTTCACAAAAGTCACTAAGAATTTCCAATCATATACCACACAGAAGGTTTATGAATTGGATACTTATACCAATTGCCGTTCTGTCTTCGTAATCTATTTGATAGATTGCGTGGAATGTAAGAAACAATATATAGGGTGCACCTCCAGGGAATGTAGAAACAGGATTAGAGAGCATCTAAAAAACATTGAGCATGGTATTGAATGCTCTGACCTTGCTAGACATTTTATACATGTCCACAACAAGATGGTGAACAGTTTGAAATGGCAAATCATTGACTTTATCAAACCTGCCATACGTGGCGGAGACAGAATATCTAAACTCTCACACAAAGAGGCTTTCTGGATTTTCAAAATGAAAACCAGGATCCCAGATGGCTTTAACATAGTAGGTGATGTCATTAATTTTTGAAGGCATTAAATATACAGGAATTACACATACGATACTTTAATGTCTTGTTCTGCAGAAATTGTGCCCTTTAATTTAAGAGGGTTTTGGCCATACAATAGAGATGGATACATGAAAACACTGCTCAGATAGGTCTATAGTCATACCTTCTTGTAAAGTGCTAGTAGAGTGTATTAGATTATTTATTATTTTTGCTTTAAGGAAATCTGGATGTTAGAATTAACAAATATGTATTCTGATTCATATAATATGCATATATGTATATCAATCGCTCCATGCACCATACTAATAATTGTAAAATAATTTATAGTTTTTCTATGTATGAGCCTACCTAAAGCATACAATGTATAGTGCACTGTTTCTGACGATATTCCATTAGGGGATGCATATTAATATCATATATCTCCTATATTATTAACCTATGCTTTGGCATAATTTATTACTAATATTCTCTTGTATTATTGCAGTGTACAATTGAAGGCAGTATTCTAGTATAGGAATTTCCTTTTTACTTTATATGTAATGCCGATAGATAACAGGCCTAATTGATTATGTACATACTGAATATAATATGTCATATAACAATGAGAATTAACATATATATATTAATTAATTTTATTCTTTGCAATGTATATGTTTGGAATGATATCAATATTATCCATTTAAATTAATGACTCACTGGATTTAACCGGTCTGATTTCCAATATAGTGATTCTAAAGGTCTGTCCCTTTAATAATTAACTACCTGGGGCTCATACACCTGATGACAAGGGTGTGTTATAAATAGGCATGTAAATGTTGAACAAATCATGTCCATGAATAAGGCTATTTGCTGAAACGCGTAGGACGTACTTCTAATTTGCTCCAGGTTGCTGGGACAATTTTTGTGTTTTACCTTTTTTATTTTGCACGGTTTTCCAATAAATTTTCAAGTTAAACATACGCCTGGGAGGTTTGCTGGATTTTTTTCTGTATTAGAAAAAGTATGTAAAGAGGACCAAGTTGCAGTCTTGCAAATCTATTCCACAGGAGCTTCATTTTTAAATGCCCAAGAAGAAGAAACAGCCCTTGTGGAATGAGCAGTGATTCTCTCACGAGGTTGCTGTCCAGCAGTCTCATAGGCCAAACAAATAATACTCCTTAGCCAAAGAGAATGAAGTAGCCGTAGCTTTCTGACCCTTGCACTTCCCAGAAAAAACAAACAAAGCAAGCAGAAAACTGATGAAAGTCCTTAGTTGCCTGAAGATAGAACTTCAATGCACGCACAACATCTAGGTTGTGCAGCAAACACTCCTTAGGAGAAGAAGGATTAGGAGACAAAGAAAGAACCACAACCTCCTATTTAATATTCTTGGTTGAAACAACCTTAGGTAGGAAACCTAACTAAGTACGTAGAACCACCTTATCAAAATGAAAAACAAGATAAGGAGAATTAAACTGCAGAGCCGAGAGTTCCAAAACTCTCAGAGCAGAAGAAAAAGCAACAAGAAACAAAACCTTCCAAGATAATATCTTAATATCTAAGGAATACATAGGTTCAAACGGAGCCCGCTGTAAAACTCTAAGAACAAGGTTAAGACTCCAGGGAGGAGTAACAGGTTTAAAACACAGGCCTGATCCTAACCAGGGCCTGACAAAAAGACTGCACGTCTGGCGCATCCGCCAAACGCTTATGCAACAAGATAGACAACACAGAAATCTGACCTTTTAGAGTACTAGCTGACAAACCCTTCTCCAGACCCTCCTGGAGAAAAAAGACAAAATCCTAGGAATCCTGACTCTACTCCAAGAGTAGCCTCTGGATTCACACCAATACAGATATTTACCCCATATCTTATAGTAACTTTTTCTTGTCACAGGCTTACGAGCCTGAATTATTGTCTCAATGACCGACCCTGAAAACCCACACTTAGATGAAATCAAGCATTCAATATCCAAGCAGTCCGTTTAAGAGAAATGAGATTTAGATGAAGAAAAAGACCCTGAAGTAGAAGGTCCTTCCTCAGAGGGTGTCTCCATGGAAGTAGAGACGACATTTCCCCTAGATCTGCATACCAGATCCTGAAAGGCCACGCCAGTGCTATGAGAATCACTGATGTCCTCTCCTGCTTGATCCGAGCAATGACTCTTGACATGAGAGTGAACGGAGGAAATATGTATGCTAGACTGAAGTTCCAAGGAACCGCCAGAGCATCTATTAAGAAAGCCTGTGGATCCTTTGACCTTGAGCCGTACCTCAGAAGCTTGGCATTCTGCTGAGAAGCCATGAGATCCAGTTCTGGCTGCCCCCAATTGAAGATTAAACTGGAAAATAATTCCGGATGGAGTTCCCACTCCCCCCGGATGAAAGGTCTGACGGCTCAGAAAATCTGCCTCACAATTGCCCACTCCTGGGATGTGAATCACAGAAAGACAACAGTTGTGAAACTCCACCAACTGGATTATCTGTGCCACCTCTGTCATGGCCAAGTTCCCCCCTGGTGGTTGATGTACGCCACCGATGATATGTTATCCGACTGGAACATAATAAACTGGGCTATGGCTAACTGAGGTCAGGCCAGAAGAGCATTGAAAAATCGCTCTCAACTCTAGAATGTTTAGAAGGGAGAACTGACTCCTCCCGAGACCCTGAGTCTTCAATGACCCCCAAACAGCTCCCCAACCTAGAAGGCTGGCATCCGTGGTCACGATCACCCAGGAAGGTCTGCAAAAGCAAGTTCCCTGGGAGAGGTGTTCCTGAGACAACCACCACAGAAGAGAGTCCCTTGTCACCTGATCCAGAACTATTTGCAGAGACAGATCAGCATAGTCCCCGTTCCATTTTCTTAACATGCATAACTGCAGAGGTCTGAGATGGAACCGAGCAAACAGAATGATGTCCATGGAAGCTAACTTCAAACCAATACCCTCCATACATAAAGTCAATGACGGCCAAAGAGAGGACTGAAGGAGATCTTTGTTTTTCTGACCTCTGTCAGACATATCTTCATTAATAGGGAGTCTATTATGGTCCCTAAAACCACTACTCTTGTGGCTGGAATCAGGGAACTTTTTCCCAGATTCACCTTCCAACCGTGGGAGCGAAGGAAAGACAACAAGATCTCCGTATGAGAGTTTGCGTGTTGAAAAGATGGCGCCTGAACCAGAATGTTGTCCAAATATGGCGCTACTGCAATGCCCCGAGACCGGATCATTGCCAAAAGAGCCCCAGGACCTTTGAGAAAATTCTGGGAGCTGTGGCAAGCCCGAATGGAAGAGCCACAAACTGAAAATGATTGTCTAAGAAAGCGAACCTTAGAAACTTGTGATGATCCCTATGAATGGGAACATGAAAGTACGCATCCTTTAAGTCTATGGTTGTCATAAACTGACCCTCTTGAACCAAAGGAAGAATGGAACATATAGTTTCCATCTTGAAGGACTGTATTCTGAGGTACTTGTTTAAACATTTTAGGTCTAAAATAGGTCTGAAAGTCCACTCTTTCTTGGAAACCACAAAGAGATTTGAATAAAAACCCAGACCCTGTTCCTGCGGAGGAACTGGAACTATAACTCCCAGGGCAAAAAGTTAATTGATACAACTTAACACCTCTCTCTTTATCTGGTCTACAGATAATTTTGAGAGAAGAAACCTGCCTCTGGGAGGAAAAATCTTGAATTCTATCTTGTACCTCTGAGATACAATTTCCACGGCCCACAGGTCTGGGACATCTTGTATCCAAGCCTGAGCAAATTGAGAAAGCCTGCCCCCTACTGGATCCATTCCTGGATCGGAGCACGACCCTTCATGCTGACTTGGAGTCAGCCGCAGGCTTCTTAGACTGCTTCCCCTTGTTCCAAGACTGACCAGACGTCCAGGAAGACTTGGATAGTTCCTGCTTTGAAGTGGAAGCGGAGTGTTTACCTCTAAAGTTATGAAAATAAACGAAAATTACTCTGACATCCTTTCTGCTTATTCTTTCGATTGTGAGGAAGAAAAGATCCATTTCCTCCCATATCATCTGAAATTATTTCACCAAAATAAGGTCTTACCCTTATAGGGAATAGCTAATAACTTAAATTTAGAAGAAACATCCACAGACCAGGATTTTTACCAGATATTTTTGCTCCCAGTTTAATGACCTGTAAGGAAGCATACGTAATAAAATAATTGGCTACTTTAAGAGCCTTAATCCTGTCCTGGATTTCCTCAAGAGGAGTATCTGTCTGAATAAAAACAGGCAAGGCATCAAACCAGTAAGCTGCAGCACTGGTAACAGTAGCAATACAACCCACAAGGCTGCAATTGAAGACCTTGGTGAACATACATTTTCTTTAATAATGCCTCCAATTTCTTATCCATTGGGTCCTTAAAACAACAACTATCCTCTATGGGAATAGTGGTCCTCTTAGCCAAAATGGAAATAGCTCCTTCCACCATAGGAACCATTTGCCACGATTGCTTAACAGAGTCTGTTATAGGAAACATCTTCTTAAAAATAGGAGATGGAGAAAAAAGGAATACCAGGTCTCTCCCATTCTCGTGCAATAATCTCAGAAGCACGATCTGGAAGAGGAAATACCTCCACCGCAGAGGGAACATCAAAATACTTGTTCAGCTTACTAGACTTCTTAGGGTTAAAAACGATAATAGCATAGGAGTCATCTAAGGTAGCCAAACCCTCCTTAAGTAACAAGCGGAGTTGTTCCAGCTTAAATCTGAAGGACACAACTTCAGCAGAAGGAATTATACTGCCCGAGTCTGCCTCAGGATCAGAAACCTTACCTACTGTTTCTTTAAATTTCCTTTTGCGTTTTCCCTGTAGCATGGGAAAAGCAGACAGCGCCTCAGATACCGCAGAAGATACATGGGCAGCAATATCTTGCAAAGTGACTCCAGATGGAGTATGAGAGGAAACGCAGGGCGCTGCATGTGCAGATGAAAATGATTGGAACATTGATGAGAAAGCTGTGGCACATCTGAAAGAGGAGGCTCCTGAACAGCATCCGCCTTAGCTAATGATGGCTCAGGGTCAAAAAACATAATTTAAGTAAGAACTTACCTGATAAATTCATTTATTTCATATTGGCAAGAGTCCATGAGCTAGTGACGTATGGGATATACAATCCTACCAGGAGGGGCAAAGTTTCCCAAACCTCAAAATGCCTATAAATACACCCCTTACCACACCCACAATTCAGTTTAATGAATAGTAAGCAGTGGGGTTATAAAGAAAGAAGTAAAAAGCATCAACAAAGTAATTTGGAAATAACTGTGCTTTATACAAAAAAATCATAACCACCATAAAAAAGGGGTGGGCCTCATGGACTCTTGCAAATGTGAAAGAAATTAATTTATCAGGCAAGTTCTTACATAAATTAGGTTTTCTTTCATGTAATTGGCAAGAGTCCATGAGCTAGTGACGTATGGGATAGCAATACCCAAGATGTGGAACTCCACGCAAGAGTCACTAGAGAGGGAGGGATAAAAATAAAAACAGCCATTTCCGCTGAAGAAAATGAATCCACAACCCAAAATATAAGTTTATTCTCATAAATGAAAGGAAAAAACTTAAATCAGAAGCGGAAGAATCAAACTGAAACAGCTGCCTGAAGAACATTTCTACCAAAAACTGCTTCCGTAGAAGCAAATACATAAAAATGGTAGAATTTAGTAAATGTATGCAAAGAAGACCAAGTTGCAGCTTTGCAAATCTGATCAACTGAAGCTTCATTCTTAAAAGCCCAGGAAGTGGAGACTGATCTAGTAGAATGAGCTGTAATTCTCTGAGGCGGGGCTCGACCAGACTCCACATAAGCTTAATGTATCAAAAGCTTTAACCACAAAGCCAAGGAAACGGCAGAAGCCTTCTGACCTTTCCGGGAACCAGAAAAGATAACAAATAGACTAGCAGTCTTCCTGAAATCTTTAGTACCTTCAACATAATATTTCAGAGCTCTCACCACAAAGAATGTAAAGATCTCTCCAAAGAATTCTTAGGATTAGGACACAAGGAAGGGACAACAATTTATCTATTAATGTTGTTAGAATTCACAACCTTAGTAAGAATTTAAATAAAGTCTGCAAAACTGCCTTATCCTGATGAAAAATCAAAAAGGAAGTTCACAAGAGAGAGCGGATAATTCAGAAACTCTTCTAGCAGAAGAGATGGCCAAAAGAAACAACACTTTCCAAAAAAGTATTTTAATGTCCAAAGAATACATAGGCTCAATGGAGGAGCCTGTAAAGCCTTCAAAACCAAATTAAGACTCCAAGGGGGAGAGATTGATTTAATGATAGGCTTGATACGAACCAAAGCCTGCACAAAACAATGAATATCAGGAAGTTTAGCAATCTTTATGTGAAATAAGACTGAATGAGCAGAGATTTGTCCTTTCAAGGAACTTGCAGACAAACCTTTATCCAAACCATCCTGAAGAAACTGTAAAATTCTAGGAATTCTGAAAGAATGCCAAGAGAAATTATGAGAGGAACACCATGAAATGTAAGTCTTCCCAAACTCGAATAATAAATCTTTCTAGAAGCAGATTTACGAGCCTGTAACATAGTATTAATCACGGAGTCAGAAAAACTTCTATGACTAAGCACTAAGTGTTCAATTTCCATACCTTCAAATTTAATGATTTGAGATCTTGATGGAAAAACGGACCTTGAGATAGAAGGTCCGGCCTTAATGGAAGTGGATAAGGTTGGCAACTGGAAATCAGAACAAGATCTGCACACCAAAACCTGTGAGGCCATGCTGGAGCCACCAGCAGCACAAGCGATTGTTCCATGATGATTTTGGAGATCACTCTTGGAAGAAGAACTAGAGGCGGGAAAAAATAAGCAGGTTAATAACACCAAGGAAATGTCAATGCATCCACTGCTTCCGCCGGAGGATCCCTGAACCAGTAACTGGGAAGTTTCTTGTTTAGATGAGATGCCATCAGATCTATTTCTGGTACACCCCACATCTGAACAAGTTGAGGAAACACATCTGGAAGGAGAGACCACTCTCCCGGATGTAAAGTCTGACAACTGAGATAATCCTCTTCCCAATTGTCTATATCTGGGATATGAACCTCAGAAATTAGACAGGAGCTGGATTCCGCCCAAACAAGTATCCAAGATACTTTTTTCATATCTTGAGGACTGCGAGTCCCACCCGGATTGACATATGCCACAGTTTTTATATTGTCTGTCTGAAAACAAATGAACTGTTCTCTCTTCAACAAAGGCCAAAACTGAAGAGCCCTGAGAATCACACGGAGTTCCAAAAACATAATTTATGTAAGAACTTACCTGATAAATTCATTTCTTTCATATTAGCAAGAGTCCATGAGCTAGTGACGTATGGGATATACATTCCTACCAGGAGGGGCAAAGTTTCCCAAACCTCAAAATGCCTATAAATACACCCCTCACCACACCCACAATTCAGTTTAACGAATAGCCAAGAAGTGGGGTGATAAAAAAGTGCGAAAGCATATAAAATAAGGAATTGGAATAATTGTGCTTTATACAAAATCATAACCACCACAAAAAAGGGCGGGCCTCATGGACTCTTGCTAATATGAAAGAAATGAATTTATCAGGTAAGTTCTTACATAAATTATGTTTTCTTTCATGTAATTAGCAAGAGTCCATGAGCTAGTGACGTATGGGATAATGACTACCCAAGATGTGGATCTTTTCACACAAGAGTCACTAGAGAGGGAGGGATAAAATAAAGACAGCCAATTCCTGCTGAAAAAAATCCACACCCAAAATAAAGTTTAACGAAAAACATAAGCAGAAGATTCAAACTGAAACCGCTGCCTGAAGTACTTTTCTACCAAAAACTGCTTCAGAAGAAGAAAATACATCAAAATGGTAGAATTTAGTAAAAGTATGCAAAGAGGACCAAGTTGCTGCTTTGCAGATCTTGTCAACCGAAGCTTCATTCCTAAACGCCCAGGAAGTAGAAACTGACCTAGTAGAATGAGCTGTAATTCTCTGAGGCGGAGTTTTACCCGACTCAACATAGGCAAGATGAATTAAAGATTTCAACCAAGATGCCAAAGAAATGGCAGAAGCTTTCTGGCCTTTTCTAGAACCGGAAAAGATAACAAATAGACTAGAAGTCTTACGAAAAGATTTCGTAGCTTCAACATAATATTTCAAAGCTCTAACAACATCCAAAGAATGCAATGATTTCTCCTTAGAATTCTTAGGATTAGGACATAATGAAGGAACCACAATTTCTCTACTAATGTTGTTGGAATTCACAACTTTAGGTAAAAATTCAAAAGAAGTTCGCAACACCGCCTTATCCTGATGAAAAATCAGAAAAGGAGACTCACAAGAAAGAGCAGATAATTCAGAAACTCTTCTGGCAGAAGAGATGGCCAAAAGGAACAAAACTTTCCAAGAAAGTAATTTAATGTCCAATGAATGCATAGGTTCAAACGGAGGAGCTTGAAGAGCTCCCAGAACCAGATTCAAACTCCAAGGAGGAGAAATTGACTTAATGACAGGTTTTATACGAACCAAAGCTTGTAAAAAACAATGAATATCAGGAAGAATAGCAATCTTTCTGTGAAAAAGAACAGAAAGAGCAGAGATTTGTCCTTTCAAAGAACTTGCGGACAAATCCTTATCTAAACCATCCTGAAGGAACTGTAAAATTCTCGGTATTCTAAAAGAATGCCAGGAAAAATGATGAGAAAGACACCAAGAAATATAAGTCTTCCAGACTCTATAATATATCTCTCGAGATACAGATTTACGAGCCTGTAACATAGTATTAATCACAGAGTCAGAGAAACCTCTTTGACCAAGAATCAAGCGTTCAATCTCCATACCTTTAAATTTAAGGATTTCAGATCCTGATGGAAAAAAGGACCTTGTGACAGAAGGTCTGGTCTTAACGGAAGAGTCCACGGTTGGCAAGAGGCCATCCGGACAAGATCCGCATACCAAAACCTGTGAGGCCATGCCGGAGCTACCAGCAGAACAAACGAGCATTCCTTCAGAATCTTGGAGATTACTCTTGGAAGAAGAACTAGAGGCGGAAAGATATAGGCAGGATGATACTTCCAAGGAAGTGATAATGCATCCACTGCCTCCGCCTGAGGATCCCGGGATCTGGACAGATACCTGGGAAGTTTCTTGTTTAGATGGGACGCCATCAAATCTATTTCTGGAAGTTCCCACATTTGAACAATCTGAAGAAATACCTCTGGGTGAAGAGACCATTCGCCCGGATGCAACGTTTGGCGACTGAGATAATCCGCTTCCCAATTGTCTACACCTGGGATATGAACCGCAGAGATTAGACAGGAGCTGGATTCCGCCCAAACCAAAATTCGAGATACTTCTTTCATAGCCAGAGGACTGTGAGTCCCTCCTTGATGATTGATGTATGCCACAGTTGTGACATTGTCTGTCTGAAAACAAATGAACGATTCTCTCTTCAGAAGAGGCCAAAACTGAAGAGCTCTGAAAATTGCACGGAGTTCCAAAATATTGATCGGTAATCTCACCTCCTGAGATTCCCAAACTCCTTGTGCCGTCAGAGATCCCCACACAGCTCCCCAACCTGTGAGACTTGCATCTGTTGAAATTACAGTCCAGGTCGGAAGCACAAAAGAAGCCCCCTGAATTAAACGATGGTGATCTGTCCACCATGTTAGAGAGTGTCGAACAATCGGTTTTAAAGATATTAATTGAGATATCTTCGTGTAATCCTTGCACCATTGCTTCAGCATACAGAGCTGAAGAGGTCGCATGTGAAAACGAGCAAAGGGGATCGCGTCCGATGCAGCAGTCATAAGACCTAGAATTTCCATGCATAAGGCTACCGAAGGGAATGATTGTGACTGAAGGTTTCGACAAGCTGTAATCAACTTTAGACGTCTCTTGTCTGTTAAAGACAGAGTCATGGACACTGAATCCATCTGGAAACCCAGAAAGGTTACCCTTGTCTGAGGAATCAAAGAACTTTTTGGTAAATTGATCCTCCAACCATGATCTTGAAGAAACAACACAAGTCGATTCGTATGAGATTCTGCTAAATGTAAAGACTGAGCAAGTACCAAGATATCGTCCAAATAAGGAAATACCACAATACCCTGTTCTCTGATTACAGACAGCAGGGCACCGAGAACCTTTGTAAAAATTCTTGGAGCTGTAGCTAGGCCAAACGGCAGAGCCACAAACTGGTAATGCTTGTCCAGAAACGAGAATCTCAGGAACTGATAATGATCTGGATGAATCGGAATATGCAGATATGCATCCTGTAAATCTATTGTGGACATATAATTCCCTTGCTGAACAAAAGGTAAGATGGTCCTTACAGTTACCATCTTGAACGTTGGTATCCTTACATAACGATTCAATATTTTTAGATCCAGAACTGGTCTGAAAGAATTCTCCTTCTTTGGTACAATGAAGAGATTTGAATAAAACCCCATCCCCTGTTCCGGAACTGGAACTGGCATAATTACTCCAGTCAACTCTAGATCTGAAACACATTTCAGAAATGCTTGAGCTTTTACTGGATTTACTGGGACACGGGAAAGAAAAAATCTCTTTGCAGGAGGTCTCAACTTGAAACCAATTCTGTACCCTTCTGAAACAATGCTCTGAATCCAAAGATTGTGAACAGAATTGATCCAAATTTCCTTGAAAAAACGTAACCTGCCCCCTACCAGCTGAGCTGGAATGAGGGCCGCACCTTCATGTGGACTTAGAAGCAGGCTTTGCCTTTCTAGCTGGCTTGGATTTATTCCAGACTGGAGATGGTCTCCAAACTGAAACTGCTCCTGAGGATGAAGGATCAGGTTTTTGTTCTTTGTTGAAACGAAAGGAACGAAAACGATTATTAGCCCTGTTTTTACCTTTAGATTTTTTATCCTGTGGTAAAAAAGTTCCTTTCCCACCAGTAACAGTTGAAATAATGGAATCCAACTGAGAACCAAATAATTTGTTACCCTGGAAAGAAATGGAAAGTAAAGTTGATTTAGAAGCCATATCAGCATTCCAAGTTTTAAGCCATAAAGCTCTTCTAGCTAAAATAGCTAGAGACATAAACCTGACATCAACTCTGATAATATCAAAAATGGCATCACAGATAAAATTATTAGCATGTTGAAGAAGAATAATAATATCATGAGAATCACGATGTGTTACTTGTTGCGCTAAAGTTTCCAACCAAAAAGTTGAAGCTGCAGCAACATCAGCCAAAGATATAGCAGGTCTAAGAAGATTACCTGAACACAGATAAGCTTTTCTTAGAAAGGACTCAATTTTCCTATCTAGAGGATCCTTAAACGAAGTACCATCTGACGTAGGAATAGTAGTACGTTTAGCAAGGGTAGAAATAGCCCCATCAACTTTAGGGATCTTGTCACAAAATTCTAATCTGTCAGATGGCACAGGATATAATTGCTTAAAACGTTTAGAAGGAGTAAATGAATTACCCAAATTATCCCATTCTTTGGAAATTACTGCAGAAATAGCATTAGGAACAGGAAAAACTTCTGGAATAACCACAGGAGCTTTAAATACCTTATCTAAACGTTTAGAATTAGTATCAAGAGGACCAGAATCCTCTATTTCTAAAGCAATTAGTACTTCTTTAAGTAAAGAACGAATAAATTCCATTTTAAATAAATATGAAGATTTATCAGCATCAACCTCTGAGACAGAATCCTCTGAACCAGAGGAATCATCAGAATCAGAATGATGATGTTCAGTTAAAAATTCATCTGTAGGGAGAGAAGTTTTAAAAGATTTTTTACGTTTACTAGAAGGAGAAATAACAGACATAGCCTTCTTTATGGATTCAGAAACAAAATCTCTTATATTATCAGGAGCATTCTGCACCTTAGATGTTGAAGGAACTGCAACAGGCAATGGTACTTTACTAAAGGAAATATTATCTGCTTTAACAAGTTTGTCATGACAATCAATACAAACAACAGCTGGAGGAATAGCTACCAAAAGTTTACAGCAGATACACTTAGCTTTGGTAGATTCAGCACTTGACAGCGATTTTCCTGTAGTATCTTCTGACTCAGATGCAACGTGAGACATCTTGCAATATGTAAGAGAAAAAACAACATATATATAAAGCAAAATTGATCAAATTCCTTAAATGACAGTTTCAGGAATGGGAAAAAATGCCAAAGAACAAGCTTCTAGCAACCAGAAGCAATAAAAAAAATGAGACTTAAATAATGTGGAGACAAAAGTGACGCCCATATTTTTCGCGCCAAATAAAACGCCCACATTATTTGGCGCCTAAATGCTTTTTGGCGCCAAAAATGACGCCACATCCGGAACGCCGACATTTTTGGCGCAAAATAACGTCAAAAAATGACGCAACTTCCGGCGACACGTATGACGCCGGAAACGGAAATAGAATTTTTGCGCCAAAAAAGTCCGCGCCAAGAATGACGCAATAAAATGAAGCATTTTCAGCCCCCGCGAGCCTAACAGCCCACAGGGAAAAAGTCAAATTTTAAGGTAAGAAAAATGTTAAATTAAAATGCATTATCCCAAATATGAAACTGACTGTCTGAAAATAAGGAAAGTTGAACATTCTGAGTCAAGGCAAATAAATGTTTGAATACATATATTTAGAACTTTATAAACAAAGTGCCCAACCATAGCTAGGAGTGTCACAGAAAATAAGACTTACTTACCCCAGGACACTCATCTACATATAGCAGATAGCCAAACCAGTACTGAAACGAGAATCAGCAGAGGTAATGGTATATATAAGAGTATATCGTCGATCTGAAAAGGGAGGTAAGAGATGAATCTCTACGACCGATAACAGAGAACCTATGAAATAGACCCCTTAGAAGGAGATCACTGCATTCAAATAGGCAATACTCTCCTCACATCCCTCTGACATTCACTGCACGCTGAGAGGAAAACCGGGCTCCAACTTGCTGCGGAGCGCATATCAACGTAGAATCTAGCACAAACTTACTTCACCACCTCCATCGGAGGCAAAGTTTGTAAAACTGAATTGTGGGTGTGGTGAGGGGTGTATTTATAGGCATTTTGAGGTTTGGGAAACTTTGCCCCTCCTGGTAGGAATGTATATCCCATACGTCACTAGCTCATAGACTCTTGCTAATTACATGAAAGAAATATTTATTGGTAATCTCGCCTCTTGAGATTTCCAAACCCCTTGTGTTGTCAGAGATCCCCAAACAGCTCCCCAACCTGAAAGACTCGCATCTGATGTGATCACAGTCAAGGTTGGCCGAACGAAAGAGTCCCCTAGAACAATACAATGGTGATCTAACCACCAAGTCAGAGATAGTCAAACATTGGGATTTAAGGATGTTAATTGTGATATCCTTGTATAATCCCTGCACCATTGGTCAGCATACAAAGCTGGAGAGGTCTCATATGAAAACGAGCAAAAGGGGATTGCGTCCGATGCTGCAGTCATGAGACCTAAAACTTCCATGCACATAGCTACTCAAGGGAATGACTGAGACTGAAGGTTCCATCAGGCTGCAACCAATTTCAAACGTCTCTTGTCTGTTAAAGACAAAGTCATGGACACTGAATCTATCTGGAAACCTAAAAAGGTTATTCTTGTCTGAGGAATCAAAGTACGTTTAGGTAAATTGATCCTCCAACCATGTCTTTGAAGAAACAACACTAGTTGATTTGTGTGAGATTCTGCACAACGTAAAGACATAGCAAGTACCAAGATATTGTCCAAATAAGGAAACACCGCAATACCCCGCTCTCTGATTACAGAGAGTAGGGCACCGAGAACCTTTGAAAAGATTCTTGGAGCTGTCGCTAGGCCAAAAGGAAGAGCGACACATTGGTAATGCTTGACTAGAAAAGAGAATCTCAGGAACTGATAGTGATCTGGATGAATCGGAATATGAAGATATGCATCCTGTAAGTCTATTGTTAACATATAATGCCCTTACTGAACAAAAGTTTAGCAAGAGTAGGGATAGCCCCATCAACTTTGGGGATCTTTTCCCAAAACTCTAAAGTAACTGCTGGCAGAGGATACAATTTTTTAAACCTTGAAGATGGAATAAAATAAGTACCAGGCCTATTCCATTCCTTAGAAATCATATCAGAAATAGCATCAGGAACTGGAAAAACCTCTGGAATAACCACAGGAGGTTTATAAACAGAATTTAAATGTTTACTAGTTTTAATATCAAGAGGACTAGTTTCCTCCATATCCAATGTAATCAACACTTCTTTTAACAAAGAACGAATATACTCCATTTTAAATAAATAAGATTTGTCAGTGTCAATATCTGAGGTAGGATCTACTGAACCATATAGATCCTCATCAGAGAAGGATAATTCAGCATGTTGCCGGTCATTTGAAATTTCATCAACTTCATGAGAAGTTTTAAAAGACCTTTTACGTTTATTAGAAGGTGGGATGGCAGACAAAGCCTTCTGAATAGAATCAGAAATAAATTATTTAAAATTTACAGGTTTATCTTGTGCATTAGATGTTGAGGGAACAGCAACAGGTAATGAACTACTACTGATGGATACATTCTCTGCATTTAAAAGTTTATCATGACAACTATTACAAACCAGAGCTGGAGATATAACCTCCACAAGTTTACAACAAATGCACTTAGCTTTGGTAGAACTGTTATCATGCAGCAGGGTTCCAACAGTGATTTCTGAGACAGGATCAGATTGAGACATCTTGCAAATGTTTTTTTTCTCTTACAACATATAAAGAAAAATTATCAATTTCCTTATATGGCAGTTTCAGGAATAGGAAAAAATGCAAACAGCATAGCCCTCTGATAGAGAAAAAATGCAAGGGCATATAGGAATGGGGTCTTAAATAATGAAAATATTTGGCACCAAGTATGACGCACACAAACAGAAAAATATTTTTTGGCGCCAAAAACGTCTGGAACACACTTTCGCCACAGAAGACGCAACCTTGTAAAGGACTCTGTGCCGACAAAGACGCCAGAAATGACGAATTTGCGTAAATGAACGTAACTTCACACCAAAAAAGTCTCGATTCAAGAATGACGCAATGTACTTTGGCATTTTGCACCCTTGCGAGCCGAATTCTGCCCACTATTTTAAAAAACAGTCAATTTGAAAAAGACTATTACCCCAGGTAAGAAATACATTTTTCCTAAAAAAAGCATTTCCCAGATATGAAACTGACACTCTGCAAAAGGAAATATACTGAAAACCTGAATCATGGCAAATATAAGTACAATAGATATATGTAGAACTTTATATAAATATCTTAAAGTGTCAAACCATAGCTGACAGTGTCTTAAGTAATGAACATACTTACCAAAAGACACCATCAACATATAGCAGATGGGCAAACCAGTACTGAAACGGTTATCAGTAGAGGTAATGGAATATGAGAGAATATCGTCGATCTGAAAAAGGAGGTAGGAGATGAATCTCTATGACCAATAACAGAGAACCCATGAAATAGATCTCCTGTGAGGAAAAACCATTGCATTCAATAGGTGATACTCCCTTCACATCCCTCTGACATTCACTGTACTCTGAGAGGAATTGGGCTTCAAAATGCTGAGAAGCGCATATCAACGTAGAAATCTTAGCACAAACTTACTTCACCACCTCCATAGGAGGCAAAATTTGTAAAACTGAATTGTGGGTGTGGTGAGGGGTATATTTATAGGCATTTTGAGGTTTGGGAAACTTTGCCCCTCCTGGTAGGATTGTATATCCCATACGTCACTAGCTCATGGAAATGAAAGAAAGTCTATTTCTATAAGCTAAAGTTCTTTCGATACATGAACAAAAAGGTACTGGGGGTTCCACCTGGGCATCAAAACATAGGCTACAGGTAACATCCTGCACAACCTCCTGATCCATAATACAAAAGAATAAAAACAAAGGATATAACACGGAACAAAAACTGTATTAAAATTAAATGTTCCCTTTATATTACCAAATCAAGAAAACATACCCCAGGCAACACTACACCTCGGCAGAATTACTGAGGTGCCCTACCTGTCCTGCAACCCGCAGCAAACTGAGGAAAAAACAATCTCGTTTACAAGAGAAGCTAAAATGGCAAGAAGCAATCAAAGCAGCAGAGACATCTGAAAAAAATTTGCACTCACTCCACAGGAAGTGAAAAAAGCGCCAAAAAGGACCTTCCTAAAAGGGGCAGTCTTTCTGCTGACCAAAAAAAAGCTGTTTGTTTTATACAACAACAACAAAACACTTAAAATAAGTACATAATCCGTTAAAAAACAGAACCCCATTGAGCCATCAATAAAAATAAAACTCCTCACACTAACAGTGCCTGCAAAAACTGCCATAAAAACCTGCACTGACAGGAATAATACAAAATGTCCTCTGCAGCGTTTCAGCTGAATAAGTGCCAAATTTTTCCCTGCTAAATAGAAAAATAAAATTGGCACTTACCTTAATATTTATCTGTCCGGCAGCAGGACAGCTCACCTGGTTTGAGAGGATGCGTTCCCTCACACGGACCTGTGGAAATACAGAAAGACTGAGTAAACTTACTCAGGCTATCTAAATAGGGCAGCAAAATGTTTTGGGAAAACGCAGTGAGCATTGTACCCCACAAGTTCCCAATTGCTTAAAAGCCACCACTGCCCTACTGAAGAGAATGACACAGGCTTAGGCTAGACCCTTTAGAAAGATCAGAGCAAACCTACTCTGCTTTTAAAATAACAAAATTTTGATTGTACATCAGACACCAAGGCTTCACCTCCTCCTTGCACCACAGGCTAAGAGAATGACTAGAGATTATGGGTAAGGGAAGTGATATATAGCAGATTTGCTGTGGTGCTCTTTGCCTCCTCCTGCTGGCCAGGAGTGATATTCCCACTAGTAATTGATGATTCCGTGAACTCAACACATCTTAGGAAAGAAATCTAGTTTCTCTCATACTGTGATGATAGCATACAATCATCAGTGTCTTAGTAACAAGGAACCCAGTATGAAGGTACAAAGAAGGGGAGAAATCCCTGACTAGCAAATCCTGGCAAGCTTATAAAGGAGCAAACCCAGGAAAAAGATTGCAACACAATATTGCCAATGAAACTGGATTCTACCCGTCACAAGATCCAAAATAACATGAAAAAAGCAATACTGATAAGGAAGACTGTCAATGACTATCCTAAAACCCATGGGAATTATATTGCTTCCAGATGCCTGAAGCAACATCTAGCAGGTCAAACATTTGACCAAGAATGGTCTGTTCAATTTGACTCACAATGTCTTTTTGGAAGTTCTTCACAAACTACCATAATTAGCTGGGGCAGAACAGACTGTGAATGGTGAACAAATATGAAGGCATAACTTGCAAGACAGACATAGAAGATGATAGAAAACATAAGAAAATCAGAATATATGAGGAAGCTTCAAAGCAACCAAGAAGTAACTATGAGAACGTATTCCAGCAACAGATGTTGCATACAACTTCCACTGAGTTTACCATATTAAACCCCTGCAAAAAGCACAAACCTAAAACTTGGAGGATTTCCAAACAAGTTGCTAAAATTATGGACTCTCAATTTACCAATGTAGGGAATTCACTTAGAACCTACTTGCATAACTAAAAATGTTTAGTGTTACCAAAGTTATTTTCTTATAACTAAGAAGTACTGAAGAAGCATGGGGAGGGGGGGTAACCTGGATAAGGTGAAAGCACAGGAGAATGGTCTGCAAAATCAATGTGAAGTTTCTTCATGCAGGTCATTCTGGATCTTTGAGAAATCATGAATTGCTCCCACTTCATTGCTAAATTATTATTGGGTTATTAGTGGATCTGTACCATCATATTACCTCTTTACAAGCTAATGGACTATACATTATATCAGTTGTGATTATGTATTTCCAGACACCCCCTGTTTCATGTATCTCCTAATTAGATATCTGGCCATCCAACTGTCCTGGCCCACAGATCAACTACAGCTAATTCCAGAAACAGCTTTAAAAGGCTAAATGGAACTGAGAAACCTTTTCAAATCATTATTTATCCAAAAGGTAAATTCAGTAAAATGCTGTAATACTTCCTTTTTGTTTCTTTTCTTTTTTTTGGTTTATTAATGTGATGTATTTATGTATTATGTATTTTTTTGCAATTATCCCCTTCTTGTATCATTAATCCAAATACAATGTGTACAACGTTCCTCAAATGTTTACAGATTTGTCTTCTGTCTTACTCAGAGTCTGTCTATTACATTTTTCCACTTTGGGTGCTCTTTTAATGCTGAGCTATCTGGATATTGAATGTCGCCTGTAACAGATTATGTACCTTGTCTGAATATCTGGAAAATGACCTTAGCTTTTGACCCAAACTACCTTTGTTGCTGATGGGCTCCTCAGCTAAAGATCTGAAAACTTATCTCTGGTTGTGAAGAGATATCTTTGCCTGATGATTTTCTACTTCTCCCTTAGTTGTTCGTACTCTCTCTGGCCCTTGAAACAGGTTTTGTCTGTTTAATTTGCAATTGTAATTATTACTTATACCTGTTCCCTCTGATCCTACTGTATATTACAAAACTTCAGGTAAGTCTGCTACCTCTGAAATACCTATATATAACTATTGAAGTTGTCTGCTACATCTTTTATATTATCAAAGTGTAGTCACTAAATTCCTTGCTCTGCTCATGATTTCTAACCCACTTTGTGTTTCTCATTACTACTTTTGAGCAAGTATTTTTCTTCTGCTGCTCTAACAATAAGGAAATATTTAATAAAGGTATGTTGCGTACACTACGTAATACTGCAATTTAAAAGGATTTGAAACACAATTTTGTTTTGTTCATGACTCATATAGAACAAACTATTGAAGTACTTCCATATACTTTTATTATAAACTTTGCTTATATTCTCTTTGTATCCTTTGTTTAAAGAGCATAAATATACTAGTTGGAAATTGCAAAAACACATTGTGTGAAACAATGACAAGAGGCATATATGGGCAACTAGCTCCAATAAGTGCATCGCTGGTCCTTAGCCTACCTAAATATGCTTTTCAACAAAGAATATCAAGAGAGCAAAGGAAATCAAATAGAAGTAAATCGAAAGTTGTGTAAAATTGCATTCTCTTTCTGAATCATGAGTTTAAATTTTGACTTTACTGTCCCTTTAATTCAATTCTCCGTGAAGCAGTAGAAGCCACTGTGGGGATTTTTGTGTAATCTGAACATGAATAGAACTTTACACCAAAACAAAATAGCTTGGAGACGTAAACAATATAAAATGAACAATGAATTTAATACAATCTAATTTGATCAGGGCAGGGCAAACCACATATTAGTCAACAGCAGCCATATTATGCATACATATAGTAATGCACCAGTGTATACACACACACACAAACATATATATATATCCACACACACCCACACACACACACCCACCCACATCCACCCCCACACACATCCACACACCCACACACATCCACACACCCACACACACATCCACACACACATCCACACACACATCCACACACACATCCACACACACATCCACACACACATCCACACATCCCCACACACACATCCACACACACACATCCACACACCCATCCACACACCCACACACCCACACACATCCACACACATCCACACACCCACACACATCCACCCACACACACACATCCACACACACACACACACACATCCACACACATCCACACCCACACACATCCACACCCACACACATCCACACCCACACACATCCACACCCACACACATCCACACCCACACACATCCACACACACACACATCCACACACCCACACACATCCACACACCCACACACATCCACACACCCACACACATCCACACACCCACACACATCCACACACCCACACACATCCACACACCCACACATCCACACACACACATCCACACACACATCCACATCCACACACCCACACACATCCACACACCCACACACATCCACACACCCACACACATCCACACACATACACACACACATACACACACACATACACACACATACACACACATACACACACATACACACACATCCACACACACACACACACATCCACACACACATCCACATCCACACACACATCCACACACACACACATCCACACACCCACACACATCCACACACCCACACACATCCAAACACCCACACACATCCACACCCACACACATCCACACCCACACACATCCACACCCACACACATCCACACCCACACACACCCACACACATACACACACACATACACACACATCCACACACATCCACACACATCCACACACACATCCACACACACACACACACACACACACACACACACACACACACACACATCCACACATCCACACACACACATCCACACACACATCCACACACACATCCACACACACATCCACACACACATCCACACACCCACACACCCACACACCCACACACATCCACACACCCACACACATCCACACACACATCCACACACCCACACACATCCACACATCCACACACACACACACACACATCCAAACACCCACACACATCCAAACACCCACACACATCCACACACCCACACACATCCACACACCTACACACATCCACACACACATCCACACACACATCCACACACACATCCACACACCCACACACATCCACACACCCACACACATCCACACACCCACACACATCCACACACCCACACACATCCACACACCCACACACATCCACACACCCACACACATCCACACACATCCACACACCCACACACATCCACACACATCCACACACCCACACACACATCCACACACACACACATCCACACACACACACATCCACACACACACATCCACACACACATCCACATCCACACACCCACACACATCCAAACACCCACACACATCCACACACCCACACACATACACACACACATACACACACATACACACACATCCACACACACATCCACACACACACACACACACACACATCCACACACACACACACATCCACACACCCACACACATCCACACACCCACACACATCCACACACCCACACACATCCACACACCCACACACATCCACACACCCACACACATCCAAACACCCACACACATCCACACCCACACACATCCACACCCACACACATCCACACCCACACACATCCACACCCACACACATCCACACCCACACACATCCACACCCACACACACCCACACACACCCACACCCACACCCACACCCACATCCACACACACATCCACACACACATCCACATCCACACACCCACACACATCCACACACCCACACACATCCACACACCCACACACACCCACACACATCCACACACATACACACACACATACACACACACATACACACACATACACACACATACACACACATCCACACACATCCACACACACACACACACACACACACATCCACACACACATCCACACACACATCCACACACACCCACACACCCACACACATCCACACACCCACACATCCACACATCCACACACACATCCACACACCCACACACATCCACACACATATCCACATCCACACATCCACACACACACACACACACACACACACATCCACACACACACACACACACACACACACATCCACACACACACACATCCACACACACACACATCCACACACCCACACACCCACACACATCCACACACCCACACATCCACACACACATCCACACATCCACACACACATCCACACACCCACACACCCACACATCCACACACACATCCACACACATCCACACACCCACACACATCCAAACACCCACACACATCCACACACCCACACACATCCACACACCCACACACATCCACACACCCACACATCCACACACCCACACACATCCACACACCCACACACATCCACACATCCACACACCCACACACATCCACACACCCACACACCCCCACACACCCACACACCCCCACACATCTCCACACACATCCACACATCCACACACACATCCACACACACATCCACATCCACACATCCACATCCACACACACACATCCACACACACACACACACATCCACACACACACACATCCACACACCCACACATCCACACACCCACACACATCCACACACCCACACACATCCACACACCCACACACATCCACACACACATCCACACACACATCCACACACACACACACACATCCACACACATCCAAACACCCACACACATCCACACACCCACACACATCCACACACACACACACATACACACACACACACATACACACACCCACACACACATCCACACACACACATCCACACATCCACACACACATCCACACACCCACACACATCCACACACCCACACACATCCACACACATCCACACACCCACACACCCATACATCCACACACATCCACACACACATCCCCACACCCATCCCCACACACATCCCCACACACATCCCCACACATCCACACACCCACACACCCACACACATCCACCCACACATCCACCCACACACACATCCACACACCCATCCACACACACATCCACACACCCACACACATCCACACACCCACACACATCCACACACCCACACACATCCACACATCCACACACACATCCACACACATCCACACACCCACATCCACACACCCACACACCTCCACACACCCACACATCCACACACATCCACACACATCCACACACCCACACACACATATCCACCCACACACCCACACACACATACACACATATCCACACACACACACATCCACACACACACACATCCACAAACACATCCACACACACATCCACACACATCCACACACCCACACACACATCCACATACACACACATCCACATCCACACACATCCACATCCACACACACACATCCACACACACACATCCACACACCCACACACACACACATCCACATCCACCCACACACATCCACACACACATCCACACACACATCCACACACACATCCACACACACATCCACACACACATCCACACACACATCCACACACACATCCACACACACATCCACACACACATCCACACACACATCCACACACACATCCACACACACATCCACACACACATCCACACACACATCCACACACACATCCATCCACACACCCATCCACACACACATCCACACACATCCACACACATCCACACACACACCCACACACCCACACACATCCACACACACACACATCCACACACCCACACACATCCACACACCCACACACATCCACACACATCCACACACACCCACACACACACACACACACATCCACACACATCCACACACATCCACACACATCCACACACATCCACACACATCCACACACATCCACCCACACCCACATCCACACCCACATCCACACCCACATCCACACCCACCCATCAACACATCCACACACACACACACATCCACACACACACACATCCACACACACACACATCCACACACACACATCCACACCCATCCACCCACACACACCCACACACATCCACACATCCACACACACATCCACACACATCCACACACCCACACACCTCCACACACCCACACATCCACACACATCCACACACATCCACACACCCACACACACATATCCACCCACACACCCACACACACATACACACATATCCACACACACACACATCCACACACACACACATCCACAAACACATCCACACACACATCCACACACATCCACACACCCACACACACATCCACATACACACACATCCACATCCACACACATCCACATCCACACACACACATCCACACACACACATCCACACACCCACACACACACACATCCACATCCACCCACACACATCCACACACACATCCACACACACATCCACACACACATCCACACACACATCCACACACACATCCACACACACATCCACACACACATCCACACACACATCCACACACACATCCACACACACATCCACACACACATCCACACACACATCCACACACACATCCATCCACACACCCATCCACACACACATCCACACACATCCACACACATCCACACACACACCCACACACCCACACACATCCACACACACACACATCCACACACCCACACACATCCACACACCCACACACACCCACACACATCCACACACACCCACACACACACACACACACATCCACACACATCCACACACATCCACACACATCCACACACATCCACACACATCCACACACATCCACACACATCCACCCACACCCACATCCACACCCACATCCACACCCACATCCACACCCACCCATCAACACATCCACACACACACACACATCCACACACACACACATCCACACACACACACATCCACACACACACATCCACACCCATCCACCCACACACACACACACACATCCACCCACATCCACACACACACACATACATATCCGCATCCACACACATACACACACACACACACACACACACACACACATCCATCCATACACACACACACACATCCATCCACACACATCCATCCATACACACACATCCATCCATACACACACATCCATCCATACACACACACACATCCATCCATACACACACATCCATCCAGATACACACACATCCATCCAGATACACACACATCCAGATACACACACATCCATCCAGATACACACACATCCATCCAGATACACACACATCCATCCAGATACACACACATCCAGATACACACATTAAATCCTTGAAGCAAACAAGATTTATCGATGGATCACGCACAAACATGTATCCTGCTGTAAATCTCTCAATGACATAGATAATTATTTCTGTAATTAAAATTAGAGACAATTATCTACAAGAGCAGCTTCCATTACACTGCTAATTTACTTGGAAACATTCAATTACTGTATGTCTAACGTGGATATAATAGACATGGTTATGGTTCATAAAAAACATTGAAAGCTAAAAAACCCTCTTGCATTTAATCATAATTTTAAGGGAGCATAATAAAAAATACTTCCAGCCAGGGATAGGCACAGACAAAGGCTGTGGTGGAAATTTTTTAAAGTACAGACCTTAGTGAAGGACACCAAGGTACATTTGAAATTAAAAACATTTTATAGTACTTGGTGTTAATATACTGAAGCAGATACCACTGATCCTTTAACCAACCCTCCTCTGGCTATACCCATGTGCCAGGGTCACTACTGTGTCAATATATAGTGCTGGGTGTTTTTATACTGATGCAGATTCCACTGATTCTATAACCAGCCCTTGTCTAGCTATACTCATGTGCCAGTGTCACTACTGTGTATATACTCTTTGTATAGAGCTGGGTGTTATTACACAGATGCAGATACACATCCAGTATTTCACTCAGGCTTTTTTTTATTCCATAACTTATCACCCAATATCGCTAACATTCTCTTGATAAGCCACTAACTTTATTCACACTACTTTTTTTTATTCCTATTATTTAATCAGAAAGAAAAGATAGACTAAGGTTGTGGCGGACACTGCAACGGCTAGTCACGGACACCAGTGTCAGTATATGGACACCTTGCCTATCCCTGTTCCCAGCAAGACTATGATTATATTTAAAAAAAAAAAATTTTACAAGATAACTTTTTCAGCTTCCATACATTTTTATCATTTCGATTTGATTTAGGTTAAGACTTAAAAAAAAAAAGAAGATGTATACAACTGACAGAAACAAATAAATGCATTAAAACATTTTTTCCTCCTATTAAGTGTTAAAGAGACAGTAAACAACTTGCAATTCAAAGTCATGTATGTTGTGTTGCTATAGAATAACATATCAGCCAAGCATAACTTTTTTTTTTTTTTTAATTAACATCTTGTTGGCTGCAATTGTTTTTCCATCATCCAAACTAAACCCACCATTTGCCTTATTTGTAGGAGCCAATCCAGGCTTGAGTCTGCAGACCACAAGACTAGCTATTGACAAAACATAATTTATGTAAGAACTTACCTGATAAATTAATTTCTTTCATATTGGCAAGAGTCCATGAGCTAGTGACGTATGGGATATACAATCCTACCAGGAGGGGCAAAGTTTCCCAAACCTCAAAATGCCTATAAATACACTCCTCACCACACCCACAATACAGTTTAACAAATAGTCAAGTAGTGGAGTGATAAAGAAAGGAGTAAAAAGCATCAACAAAGGAATTTTTATAAAAACCATAAAAAGGGTGGGCCTCATGGACTCTTGCCAATATGAAAGAAATTAATATATTTGTAGGAGCCAATCCAGGCTTGAGCCTGCAGACCACAAGACTAGCTATCGACAAAACATAATTTATGTAAGAACTTACCTGATAAATTAATTTCTTTCATGTAATTGGCAAGAGTCCATGAGCTAGAGACATGTGGGATAGCAATACCCAAGATGTGGAACTCCACGCAAGAGTCACTAGAGAGGGAGGGAAAAAAATAAAAACACCCATTTTTTGCTGAAAAAAATTAATCCACAACCCAAAATATAAGTTTATTCTCATGAATGAAAGGAAAAACTTAAAACATAAGCAGAAGAATCAAACTGAAAAAGATGCCTACCAAAAACTGCTTCCGAAGCGAATACATTAAAATGGTAGAATTTAGTAAATGTATGCAAAGAAGACCAAGTTGCTGCTTTGCAAATGTGATCAAGTGAAGCTTCGATCTTAAAAGCCCATGACGTGGAGACTGATCTAGTAGAATGAGCTGTAATTGTCTGAGGCGGTGCTTGACCAGACTCCAAATAAGCTTGATGAATCAAAAGCTTTAACCAGGATGCCAAGGAAACGGCAGAAGCCTTCTGACCTTTCCTAGAATTAGAAAAGATAACAAATAGACTAGAAGTCTTCCTGAAATCTTAAGTAGCTTCAACATAATATTTAAAAGCTCTTACCACATCCAAAGAATGTAAGGATCTCTCCAAAGAATTCTTAGGATTAGGACACAAGGAAGGGGCAACAATTTCTCTTAATGAGGTTAGAATTCACAACCTTAGGTAAGAATTTAAATGAAGTCTGCAAAATCGCCTTATCCTGATGAAAAATCAGCAGATAATTCAGAAACTCTTCTAGCAGAAGAGATGGCCAAAAGGAACAACACTTTCCAAGAAAGTAGTTTAATGTCCAAAGAATGCATAGGCTCAAATAGAGAAGCCTGTAAAGCCCTCAAAACCAAATTAAGACTCCAAGGAGGAGAGATTGATTTAATGACAGGTTTGATACGAACCAAAGCCTGTACAAAATTGTGAATATCAGGAAGCTTAGCAATCTTTCTGTGAAATAAAACAGAAAGAGCAGAGATTTGTCCCTTCAATGAACTTGCAGACAAACCCTTATCCAAACCATCCTGAAGAAACTGTAAAATGTTAGGAATTCTGAAAGAATGCCAAGAGAATTTATGAGAAGAACACCATGAAATATAAGTCTTCCAAACTCGATAATAAATCTTTCTAGAATCAGATTTACGAGCCTGTAACATAGTATTAATCACTGAGTCAGAGAAACCTCTATGACTAAGCACTAAGCTTTCAATTTCCACACCTTTAAATTTAATGATTTGAGATCCCGATGGAAAAACGGATCTTGAGACAGAAGGTCCGGCCTTAATGGAAGTGGCCAAGGTTGGCAACTGGAAATCCAAACAAGATCTGCATACCAAAACCTGTGAGGCTATGCTGGAGCTACCAGCAACACAAACTATTGTTCCATGATGATTTTGGAGATCACTCTTGGAAGAACTAGAGGTGGGAAAAAATAAGCAGGCTAGTAACACCAAGGAAGTGTCAATGCATCCACTGCTTCAGCCTGAAGATCCCTGGACCTGGACAGGTACCTGGGAAGTTTCTTGTTTAGATGAGAAGCCATCAGATCTATTTCTGAAAGACCCCACATTTGAACAATCTGAAAAAACACATCTGGATGGAGGGACCACTCCCCCGGATGTAAAGTCTGACGGCTGAGATAATCCGCTTCCTAATTTTCTACACCTGGTATATGTACCACAAAAATTAGACAAGAGCTGGATTCCACCGAATAAAGTATCCTTGATACTTCTTTCATAGCTAGGGGACTGAGGATTGACATATGCCATGGTTGTGATGTCGTCTGTCTGAATACAAATGAACGGTTCTCTCTTCAACACAGGCCAAATCTGAAGAGCCCTGAAAATAGCATGGAGTTCCAAAATATTGATTGGTAATCTCGCCTCTTGAGATTTCCAAACCCCTTGTGCTGTCAGAGATCCCCAAATAGCTCCCCAACCTGAAAGACTTGCATCTGTTGTGATCACAGTACAGGTTGGATGAACAAAAGAGGCCCCTAGAACTAAATGATGGTGATCTAACCACCAAGTCAGATAGTCGAACATTGGGATTTAAGGATATTAATTGTTATATCCTTGTATAATCTCTGCACCATTGGTTCAGCATACAAAGCTGGAGAGGTCTCATATGAAAAACAAGCAAAGGGGATCGCGTCCGATGCTGCAGTCATGAGACCTAAAACTTCCATGCATATAGCTACTGAAGGGAATGATAGAGACTGAAGGTTCCGACAAGCTGAAATCAATTTTATTCGTCTTTTGTCTGTTAGAGACAGAGTCATGGACACTGAATCTATCTGGAAACCTACAAAGGTGACCCTTGTCTGAAGAATCAAGGAACTTTTTGGTAAATTGATCCTCCAACCATGTCTTTGAAAAAACAACACTAGTTGATTTGTGTGAGATTCTGCAGAATGTAAAGACTGAGCTAGTACCAAGATATCGTCCAAATAAGGAAACACCGCAATACCCTGTTCTCCGATTACAGAGAGAAGGGCACCGAGAACCTTTGAAAAGATTCTTGGAGCTGTTGCTAGGCCAAAAGGAAGAGCGACAAATTGGTAATGCTTGTCTAGAAAAAAGAATCTCAGAAACTGGATGAATCTGAATATGAAAATATGCATCCTGTAAGTCTATTGTGGACATATAATGCCTTTGCTGAACAAAAGGAAGAATAGTCCTTATAGTCACCATTTTGAAAGTTGGTACTCTTACATAACTATTCAAATTTTTCAGATCCAGAACTTGTCTGAATGAATTTTCTTTCTTTGGGACAATTAATAGATTTGAATAAAACCCCAGACCTTGTTCCTGAAACGTAACTGGCATGATTATCCCTGAAAGCTCCAGGTCTAAAACACACATCAGAAAAGCCTGAGCCTTTACTTGATTTGCTGGGATGCGTGAGAAAATATCTTCTCACAGGAGGTCTTACTCTGAATCCTATTCTGTACCCCTGAGAGACAAAACTCAGAATCCATTGATTTTGAACTGAATTTGTCCAAACATCCTTGAAAAATCTTAATCTGCCCCCTACCAGCTGAGCTGAAATGAGGGCCGCACCTTCATGCGGACGTGGGGGCTGGCTTTAGTTTTTTTAACGGCTTGGATTTATTCCAATTTGAAGAAGGTTTCAAATTGGAAACCAAAGAAATTGCAGGCCTGAGAAGATGACCAGAATATAAATAGGCTTTTCTTAGATAAGATTCAAGTTTCCTATCTAAAGGATCTTTAAAGGAAGTACTATCTTCCATAGGAATAGTAGTACATTTAGCAAGAGTAGATATAGCCCCTTCAACTTTGGGGATCTTTTCCCATAACTCCAATGTAACTGCTGGCAAAGGATACAATTTTTTAAACCTTGAAGAAGGAATAAAAGAAGTACCAGGCCTATTCCATTCGTTAGAAACCATATCACAAATAGCACCAGGAACTGAGTAACCACAGGAGGTTTATAAACAGAATTTAAACGTTTACTAGTTTTAACAACAAGAGGACTAGTTTCCTCAATATCCAATGTAATCAACACTTCTTTTAACAAAGAACGAATACTACTTATTTATTTAAAATGAAGTAATTTGTCAGTGTCAATATCTGAGGAAGGATCTTCTGAATCATAGATCCTCATTAGAGGAGGATTATTCAGAATGTTGTAGGTCAATTGAAATTTCATAAACTTTATGAGAAGTTTTAAAAGACCTTTTACGTTTATTAGAAGACAGGATGGCAGACAAAGTCTTCTGAATAGAAT
Organism: Bombina bombina; assembly: GCF_027579735.1. Taxonomy (NCBI): domain Eukaryota; kingdom Metazoa; phylum Chordata; class Amphibia; order Anura; family Bombinatoridae; genus Bombina; species Bombina bombina. Next base: position 220,469,945 of record NC_069503.1, on the reverse strand, counting down.
CAGCAATAAAATCTTTTAAATTCACAGGTATATCTTTTACATTAGATGTTGAAGAAACAGCAACAGGCAATGTACTATTACTGATGGATACATTCTCTGCATGTAAAAGCTTATCATGACAACTACTACAAACCACAGCTGGAGAGAAAATCTCCACAAGTTTACAACAAATGCACTTGGCTTTGGTAAAACTGTTATCAGGCAACAGGGTTCCAACAGTGATTTCTGAGACAGGATCAGATTGAACATCTTGCAAATGTAAGAGAAAGAAACATATAAAGCAAAATTATCAATTTCCTTATATGGCAGTTTCAGGAATAAGAAAAAAATGCAAACAGCATAGCCCTCTGATAGAGAAAAAACATAATTTATGTAAGAACTTACCTGATAAATTCATTTCTTTCATATTAGCAAGAGTCCATGAGCTAGTGACGTATGGGATATACATTCCTACCAGGAGGGGCAAAGTTTCCCAAACCTCAAAATGCCTATAAATACACCCCTCACCACACCCACAATTCAGTTTAACGAATAGCCAAGAAGTGGGGTGATAAAAAAGTGCGAAAGCATATAAAATAAGGAATTGGAATAATTGTGCTTTATACAAAATCATAACCACCACAAAAAAAGGGCGGGCCTCATGGACTCTTGCTAATATGAAAGAAATTAATTTATCAGGTAAGTTCTTACATAAATTATGTTTTCTTTCATGTAATTAGCAAGAGTCCATGAGCTAGTGACGTATGGGATAATGACTACCCAAGAAGTGGATCTTTCCACACAAGAGTCACTAGAGAGGGAGGGATAAAATAAAGACAGCCAATTCCTGCTGAAAATAATCCACACCCAAAATAAAGTTTAACGAAAAACATAAGCAGAAGATTCAAACTGAAACCGCTGCCTGAAGTACTTTTCTACCAAAAACTGCTTCAGAAGAAGAAAATACATCAAAATGGTAGAATTTAGTAAAAGTATGCAAAGAGGACCAAGTCGCTGCTTTGCAGATCTGGTCAACCGAAGCTTCATTCCTAAACGCCCAGGAAGTAGAAACTGACCTAGTAGAATGAGCTGTAATTCTCTGAGGCGGAGTTTTACCCGACTCAACATAGGCAAGATGAATTAAAGATTTCAACCAAGATGCCAAAGAAATGGCAGAAGCTTTCTGGCCTTTTCTAGAACCGGAAAAGATAACAAATAGACTAGAAGTCTTACGAAAAGATTTCGTAGCTTCAACATAATACTTCAAAGCTCTAACAACATCCAAAGAATGCAACGATTTCTCCTTAGAATTCTTAGGATTAGGACATAATGAAGGAACCACAATTTCTCTACTAATGTTGTTGGAATTCACAACTTTAGGTAAAAATTCAAAAGAAGTTCGCAACACCGCCTTATCCTGATGAAAAATCAGAAAAGGAGACTCACAAGAAAGAGCAGATAATTCAGAAACTCTTCTGGCAGAAGAGATGGCCAAAAGGAACAAAACTTTCCAAGAAAGTAATTTAATGTCCAATGAATGCATAGGTTCAAACGGAGGAGCTTGAAGAGCTCCCAGAACCAAATTCAAACTCCAAGGAGGAGAAATTGACTTAATGACAGGTTTTATACGAACCAAAGCTTGTACAAAACAATGAATATCAGGAAGAATAGCAATCTTTCTGTGAAAAAGAACAGAAAGAGCAGAGATTTGTCCTTTCAAAGAACTTGCGGACAAACCTTTATCTAAACCATCCTGAAGGAACTGTAAAATTCTCGGTATTCTAAAAGAATGCCAGAAAAAATGATGAGAAAGACACCAAGAAATATAAGTCTTCCAGACTCTATAATATATCTCTCTAGATACAGATTTACGAGCCTGTAACATAGTATTAATCACAGAGTCAGAGAAACCTCTTTGACCAAGAATCAAGCGTTCAATCTCCATACCTTTAAATTTAAGGATTTCAGATCCTGATGGAAAAAAGGACCTTGTGACAGAAGGTCTGGTCTTAACGGAAGAGTCCACGGTTGGCAAGAGGCCATCCGGACAAGATCCGCATACCAAAACCTGTGAGGCCATGCTGGAGCTACCAGCAGAACAAACGAGCATTCCTTCAGAATCTTGGAGATTACTCTTGGAAGAAGAACTAGAGGCAGAAAGATATAGGCAGGATGATACTTCCAAGGAAGTGATAATGCATCCACTGCCTCCGCCTGAGGATCCCGGGATCTGGACAGATACCTGGGAAGTTTCTTGTTTAGATGGGACACCATCAGATCTATTTCTGGAAGTTCCCACATTTGAACAATCTGAAGAAATACCTCTGGGTGAAGAGACCATTCGCCCGGATGCAACGTTTGGCGACTGAGATAATCCGCTTCCCAATTGTCTACACCTGGGATATGAACCGCAGAGATTAGACAGGAGCTGGATTCCGCCCAAACCAAAATTCGAGATACTTCTTTCATAGCCAGAGGACTGTGAGTCCCTCCTTGATGATTGATGTATGCCACAGTTGTGACATTGTCTGTCTGAAAACAAATGAACGATTCTCTCTTCAGAAGAGGCCAAAACTGAAGAGCTCTGAAAATTGCACGGAGTTCCAAAATATTGATCGGTAATCTCACCTCCTGAGATTCCCAAACTCCTTGTGCCGTCAGAGATCCCCACACAGCTCCCCAACCTGTGAGACTTGCATCTGTTGAAATTACAGTCCAGGTCGGAAGCACAAAAGAAGCCCCCTGAATTAAACGATGGTGATCTGTCCACCATGTTAGAGAGTGTCGAACAATCGGTTTTAAAGATATTAATTGAGATATCTTCGTGTAATCCTTGCACCATTGCTTCAGCATACAGAGCTGAAGAGGTCGCATGTGAAAACGAGCAAAGGGGATCGCGTCCGATGCAGCAGTCATAAGACCTAGAATTTCCATGCATAAGGCTACCGAAGGGAATGATTGTGACTGAAGGTTTCGACAAGCTGTAATCAACTTTAGACGTCTCTTGTCTGTTAAAGACAGAGTCATGGACACTGAATCCATCTGGAAACCCAGAAAGGTTACCCTTGTCTGAGGAATCAAAGAACTTTTTGGTAAATTGATCCTCCAACCATGATCTTGAAGAAACAACACAAGTCGATTCGTATGAGATTCTGCTAAATGTAAAGACTGAGCAAGTACCAAGATATCGTCCAAATAAGGAAATACCACAATACCCTGTTCTCTGATTACAGACAGCAGGGCACCGAGAACCTTTGTAAAAATTCTTGGAGCTGTAGCTAGGCCAAACGGCAGAGCCACAAACTGGTAATGCTTGTCCAGAAACGAGAATCTCAGGAACTGATAATGATCTGGATGAATCGGAATATGCAGATATGCATCCTGTAAATCTATTGTGGACATATAATTGCCTTGCTGAACAAAAGGTAAGATAGTCCTTACAGTTACCATCTTGAACGTTGGTATCCTTACATAACGATTCAATATTTTTAGATCCAGAACTGGTCTGAAAGAATTCTCTTTCTTTGGTACAATGAAGAGATTTGAATAAAACCCCATCCCCTGTTCCGGAACTGGAACTGGCATAATTACTCCAGTCAACTCTAGATCTGAAACACATTTCAGAAATGCTAGAGCTTTTACTGGATTTACTGGGATACGGGAAAGAAAAAATCTCTTTGCAGGAGGTCTCAACTTGAAACCAATTCTGTACCCTTCTGAAACAATGCTCTGAATCCAAAGATTGTGAACAGAATTGATCCAAATTTCCTTGAAAAAACGTAACCTGCCCCCTACCAGCTGAGCTGGAATGAGGGCCGCACCTTCATGTGGACTTAGAAGCAGGCTTTGCCTTTCTAGCTGGCTTGGATTTATTCCAAACTGGAGATGGTCTCCAAACTGAAACTGCTCCTGAGGATGAAGGATCAGGCTTTTGTTCTTTGTTGAAACGAAAGGAACGAAAACGATTATTAGCCCTGTTTTTACCTTTACATTTTTTATCCTGTGGTAAAAAAGTTCCTTTCCCACCAGTAACAGTTGAAATAATGGAATCCAACTGAGAACCAAATAATTTGTTACCCTGGAAAGAAATGGAAAGTAAAGTTGATTTAGAAGCCATATCAGCATTCCAAGTTTTAAGCCATAAAGCTCTTCTAGCTAAAATAGCTAGAGACATAAACCTGACATCAACTCTGATAATATCAAAAATGGCATCACAGATAAAATTATTAGCATGTTGAAGAAGAAGAATAATATCATGAGAATCACGATGTGTTACTTGTTGCGCTAAAGTTTCCAACCAAAAAGTTGAAGCTGCAGCAACATCAGCCAAAGATATAGCAGGTCTAAGAAGATTACCTGAACACAGATAAGCTTTTCTTAGAAAGGACTCAATTTTCCTATCTAGAGGATCCTTAAACGAAGTACCATCTGACGTAGGAATAGTAGTACGTTTAGCAAGGGTAGAAATAGCCCCATCAACTTTAGGGATCTTGTCCCAAAATTCTAATCTATCAGACGGCACAGGATATAATTGCTTAAAACGTTTAGAAGGAGTAAATGAATTACCCAAATTATCCCATTCTTTGGAAATTACTGCAGAAATAGCATCAGGGACAGGAAAAACTTCTGGAATAACTACAGGAGATTTAAAAACCTTATTTAAACGTTTAGATTTAGTATCAAGAGGACCAGAATCCTCTATTTCTAAAGCAATTAGGACTTCTTTAAGTAAAGAACGAATAAATTCCATTTTAAATAAATATGAAGATTTATCAGCATCAACCTCTGAGACAGAATCCTCTGAACCAGAGGAATCATCAGAATCAGAATGATGATGTTCAGTTAAAAATTCATCTGTAGGGAGAGAAGTTTTAAAAGATTTTTTACGTTTACTAGAAGGAGAAATAACAGACAGCCTTCTTTATGGATTCAGAAACAAAATCTCTTATATTATCAGGAACATTCTGCACCTTAGATGTTGAAGGAACTGCAACAGGCAATGGTACTTTACTAAAGGAAATATTATCTGCTTTAACAAGTTTGTCATGACAATCAATACAAACAACAGCTGGAGAAATAGCTACCAAAAGTTTACAGCAGATACACTTAGCTTTGGTAGATTCAGCACTTGACAGCGATTTTCCTGTAGTATCTTCTGACTCAGATGCAACGTGAGACATCTTGCAATATGTAAGAGAAAAAACAACATATATATAAAGCAAAATTGATCAAATTCCTTAAATGACAGTTTCAGGAATGGGAAAAAATGCCAAAGAACAAGCTTCTAGCAACCAGAAGCAATAAAAAATGAGACTTAAATAATGTGGAGACAAAAGTGACGCCCATATTTTTTCGCGCCAAATAAGACGCCCACATTATTTGGCGCCTAAATGCTTTTTGGCGCCAAAAATGACGCCACATCCGGAACGCCGACATTTTTGGCGCAAAATAACGTCAAAAAATGACGCAACTTCCGGCGACACGTATGACGCCGGAAACGGAAATAGAATTTTTGCGCCAAAAAAGTCCGCGCCAAGAATGACGCAATAAAATGAAGCATTTTCAGCCCCCGCGAGCCTAACAGCCCACAGGGAAAAAGTCAAATTTTAAGGTAAGAAAAATGTTAAAATGCATTATCCCAAATATGAAACTGACTGTCTGAAAATAAGGAAAGTTGAACATTCTGAGTCAAGGCAAATAAATGTTTGAATACATATATTTAGAACTTTATAAACAAAGTGCCCAACCATAGCTAGGAGTGTCACAGAAAATGAGACTTACTTACCCCAGGACACTCATCTACATATAGTAGATAGCCAAACCAGTACTGAAACGAGAATCAGCAGAGGTAATGGTATATATAAGAGTATATCGTCGATCTGAAAAGGGAGGTAAGAGATGAATCTCTACGACCGATAACAGAGAACCTATGAAATAGACCCCTTAGAAGGAGATCACTGCATTCAAATAGGCAATACTCTCCTCACATCCCTCTGACATTCACTGCACGCTGAGAGGAAAACCGGGCTCCAACTTGCTGCGGAGCGCATATCAACGTAGAATCTAGCACAAACTTACTTCACCACCTCCATCGGAGGCAAAGTTTGTAAAACTGAATTGTGGGTGTGGTGAGGGGTGTATTTATAGGCATTTTGAGGTTTGGGAAACTTTGCCCCTCCTGGTAGGAATGTATATCCCATACGTCACTAGCACATGGACTCTTGCTAATTACATGAAAGAAAAGGCAAGAGGCATATAGGAATAGGGGTTTAAATAATGAAAATATTTGGCGCCAAGAATGACGCGCAACACAAACAGAAAAAAAATGTTGGCGCTAACAAAATCCAGAAATCACACACTAACATCATTAAAGACGCAACCTTGTGAAAAGACTCAGCGTCGACTAAGACGCCGGAGATGATGAATTTGCGCCATCGAACATTACTTTGTGCCAAAAATGACGCAATATACTTTGGCATTTTGCGCCCTCGCAAGCCTAATTTTGCCCGTGAAATAAAAAGAACAATCAATTGAAAAAAAGACTATACGCCAGGTAAGAAATTTTTTTTTTTTTCCCTAAAAATGCATTTCTCAGATATGAAACTGACAGTCTGCAAAAGGAAACATAATTTATGCTTACCTGATAAATTCCTTTCTTCTGTTGTGTGATCAGTCCACGGGTCATCATTACTTCTGGGATATTATCTGCTCCCCTACAGGAAGTGCAAGAGGATTCACCCAGCAGAGTTGCTATATAGCTCCTCCCCTCTACGTCACCTCCAGTCATTCGACCAAAGACCAACGAGAAAGGAGAAGCCCAGGGTGTAGTGGTGACTGGATTATAATTTAAAAAATATTTACCTGCCTTAAAAACAGGGCGGGCCGTGGACTGATCACACAACAGAAGAAAGGAATTTATCAGGTAAGCATAAATTATGTTTTCTTCTGTTATGTGTGATCAGTCCACGGGTCATCATTACTTCTGGGATACCAATACCAAAGCAAAAGTACACGGATGACGGGAGAGATAGGCAGGCTCATTATACAGAAGGAACCACTGCCTGAAGAACCTTTCTCCCAAAAATAGCCTCCGAAGAAGCAAAAGTGTCAAATTTGTAAAATTTGGAAAAAGTATGAAGCGAAGACCAAGTTGCAGCCTTGCAAATCTGTTCAACAGAGGCCTCATTCTTAAAGGCCCAAGTGGAAGCCACAGCTCTAGTAGAATGAGCTGTAATTCTTTCAGGAGGCTGCTGTCCAGCAGTCTCATAGGCTAAACGAATTATGCTACGAAGCCAGAAGGAGAGAGAGGTAGCCGAAGCCTTATGACCTCTCCTCTGACCAGAGTACACGACAAACAGAGAAGACGTTTGTCGAAAATCCTTAGTTGCCTGCAAGTAGAACTTGAGGGCACGAACTACATCCAGATTGTGTAGAAGACGTTCCTTCTTTGAAGAAGGATTTGGACACAAGGATGGAACAACAATCTCTTGATTGATATTCCTGTTAGTGACTACCTTAGGTAAGAACCCAGGTTTAGTACGCAGAACTACCTTGTCTGAGTGAAAGATCAGATAAGGAGAATCACAATGTAAGGCTGATAATTCAGAGACTCTTCGAGCCGAGGAAATAGCCATTAAAAATAGAACTTTCCAAGATAATAATTTTATATCAATGGAATGAAGGGGTTCAAACGGAACACCCTGTAAAACGTTAAGAACTAAGTTTAAACTCCATGGCGGAGCAACAGTTTTAAACACAGGCTTGATCCTAGCTAAAGCCTGACAAAATGCCTGGACGTCTGGATTTTCTGACAGACGCTTGTGTAACAAGATGGACAGAGCTGAGATCTGTCCCTTTAATGAGCTAGCCGATAAACCCTTTTCTAAACCTTCTTGTAGAAAGGACAATATCCTAGGAATCCTAACCTTACTCCAGGAGTAATCTTTGGATTCACACCAGTATAGGTATTTACGCCATATTTTATGGTAAATCTTTCTGGTAACAGGCTTCCTAGCCTGTATCAGGGTATCAATAACCGACTCAGAAAAACCACGTTTTGATAAAATCAAGCGTTCAATTTCCAAGCAGTCAGCTTCAGAGAAGTTAGATTTTGATGTTTGAATGGACCCTGTATCAGAAGGTCCTGTCTTAGAGGTAGAGACCAAGGCGGACAGGATGACATGTCCACTAGATCTGCATACCAAGTCCTGCGTAGCCATGCAGGTGCTATTAGAATCACTGATGCTCTCTCCTGTTTGATTTTGGCAATCAATAGAGGAAGCAGCGGGAAGGGTGGAAACACATAAGCCATCCTGAAGTTCCAAGGTGCTGTCAAAGCATCTATCAGAACCGCTTCCGGATCCCTGGATCTGGATCCGTAGCGAGGAAGTTTGGCGTTCTGGCGAGACGCCATGAGATCTATCTCTGGTTTGCCCCAACGTCGAAGTATTTGGGCAAAGACCTCCGGATGAAGTTCCCACTCCCCCGGATGAAAAGTCTGGCGACTCAAGAAATCCGCCTCCCAGTTCTCCACTCCCGGGATGTGGATTGCTGACAGGTGGCAAGAGTGAGACTCTGCCCAGCGAAATATCTTTGATACTTCCATCATTGCTAGGGAGCTTCTTGTCCCTCCCTGATGGTTGATGTAAGCTACAGTCGTGATGTTGTCCGACTGAAACCTGATGAACCCCCGAGTTTTTAACTGGGGCCAAGCTAGAAGGGCATTGAGAACTGCTCTCAATTCCAGAATGTTTATTGGCAGGAGACTTTCCTCCTGACTCCATTGTCCCTGAGCCTTCAGAGAATTCCAGACAGCGCCCCAACCTAGTAGGCTGGCGTCTGTTGTTACAATTGTCCAGTCCGGCCTGCTGAATGGCATCCCCCTGGACAGATGTGGCCGAGAAAGCCACCATAGAAGAGAGTTTCTGGTTTCTTGACCCAGATTCAGAGTGGGGGACAAATCTGAGTAATCCCCATTCCACTGACTCAGCATGCACAATTGCAGCGGTCTGAAATGTAGGCGTGCAAAGGGTACTATGTCCATTGCTGCTACCATTAAGCCGATCACCTCCATGCATTGAGCTACTGACGGGAGTTGAATGGAATGAAGGATACGGCATGCATTTAGAAGCTTTGTTAATCTGTCTTCTGTCAGATAAATCTTCATTTCTACAGAATCTATAAGAGTCCCCAAGAATGGAACTCTTGTGAGAGGAAAGAGAGAACTCTTCTTTTCGTTCACTTTCCATCCATGCGACCTTAGAAATGCCAGAACTAACTCTGTATGAGACTTGGCAGTTTGAAAGCTTGAAGCTTGTATCAGAATGTCGTCTAGGTACGGAGCTACCGAAATTCCTCGCGGTCTTAGTACCGCCAGAAGGGCACCCAGAACCTTTGTGAAGATTCTTGGAGCCGTAGCCAATCCGAATGGAAGGGCTACAAACTGGTAATGCCTGTTTAAGAAGGCAAACCTTAGATACCGGTAATGATCTTTGTGAATCGGTATGTGAAGGTAAGCATCCTTTAAATCCACTGTGGTCATGTACTGACCCTTTTGGATCATGGGTAAGATTGTCCGAATAGTTTCCATTTTGAACGATGGAATTCTTAGGAATTTGTTTAGGATCTTTAAATCCAAGATTGGCCTGAAAGTTCCCTCTTTTTTGGGAACCACAAACAGGTTTGAGTAAAACCCTTGTCCTTGTTCCGACCGCGGAACCGGATGGATCACTCCCATTAATAATAGATCTTGTACACAGCGTAGAAACGCGTCTTTCTTTATTTGGTTTGTTGACAACCTTGACAGATGAAATCTCCCTCTTGGGGGAGAGAATTTGAAGTCTAGAAGGTATCCCTGAGATATGATCTCTAGCGCCCAGGGATCCTGGACATCTCTTGCCCAAGCCTGGGCGAAGAGAGAGAGTCTGCCCCCCACTAGATCCGGTCCCGGATCGGGGGCCCTCGGTTCATGCTGTCTTAGGGGCAGCAGCAGGTTTCCTGGCCTGCTTGCCCTTATTCCAGGACTGGTTAGGTTTCCAGCCTTGTCTGTAACGAGCAACAGCTCCTTCCTGTTTTGGTGCAGTGGAAGTTGATGCTGTTCCTGTTTTGAAATTCCGAAAGGGACGAAAATTAGACTGTCTAGCCTTAGCTTTGGCTTTGTCTTGAGGTAGAGCGTGGCCCTTACCTCCTGTAATGTCAGCAATAATTTCTTTCAAACCGGGCCCAAATAAGGTTTGCCCCTTGAAAGGTATATTAAGTAATTTGGACTTAGAAGTTACATCAGCCGACCAGGATTTTAGCCACAGCGCCCTACGTGCCTGAATGGCGAATCCTGAATTCTTAGCCGTAAGTTTGGTTAAATGTACTACGGCCTCCGAAATAAATGAATTAGCTAGTTTAAGGACTCTAAGCCTGTCCGTAATGTCGTCCAGCGTAGCTGAACTAAGGTTCTCTTCCAGAGACTCAATCCAAAATGCTGCCGCAGCCGTAATCGGCGCGATGCATGCAAGGGGTTGCAATATAAAACCTTGTTGAACAAACATTTTCTTAAGGTAACCCTCTAATTTTTTATCCATAGGATCTGAAAAAGCACAGCTATCCTCCACCGGGATAGTGGTGCGCTTAGCTAAAGTAGAAACTGCTCCCTCCACCTTAGGGACCATTTGCCATAAGTCCCGTGTGGTGGCGTCTATTGGAAACATCTTTCTAAATATTGGAGGGGGTGAGAACGGCACACCGGGTCTATCCCACTCCTTAGTAACAATTTCAGTTAATCTCTTAGGTATAGGAAAAACGTCAGTACTCGCCGGTACCGCAAAGTATTTATCCAACCTACACATTTTCTCTGGTATTGCAACGGTGTTACAATCGTTAAGAGCCGCTAAGACCTCCCCTAGTAATACACGGAGGTTTTCCAATTTAAATTTAAAATTTGAAATATCTGAATCCAATCTGCTTGGATCAGAACCGTCACCTACAGAATGAAGCTCTCCGTCCTCATGCTCTGCAAGCTGTGACGCAGTATCAGACATGGCCCTAGAATTATCAGCGCACTCTGTTCTCACCCCAGAGTGATCACGCTTGCCTCTTAGTTCTGGTAATTTAGCCAAAACTTCAGTCATAACAGTAGCCATATCTTGTAATGTTATCTGTAATGGCTGCCCAGATGTACTAGGCGCCATAATATCACGCACCTCCCGGGCGGGAGATGCAGGTACTGACACGTGAGGCGAGTTAGACGGCATAACTCTCCCCTCGCTGTTTGGTGAAATTTGTTCAATTTGTACAGATTGGCTTTTATTTAAAGTAGCATCAATACAGTTAGTACATAAATTTCTATTGGGCTCCACCTTGGCATTGGAACAAATGACACAGGTATCTTCCTCTGAATCAGACATGTTTAACACACTAGCAATAAACATGCAACTCGGTTACAATCTTATTTAACAAAAACGTACTGTGCCTCAAGAAGCACTAAACGATTAAATGACAGTTGAAATAATGAACTGAAAAACAGTTATAGCATCACTCTTTAAAAACAACACAACTTTTTAGCAAAGGTTTGTTCCCATTAGTAAAATAACACTAATTAAATTTTAAACATAAAAATTACAGAAACGTTTTAAATCACAGTCACTATATAAGTCTCACAGCTCTGCTGAGAGAATCTACCTCCCTTCAAAGAAGTTTGAAGACCCCTGAGTTCTGTTAGAGATGAACCAGATCATGCAGAAAATACAAGAGTAACTGACTGGAAATTTTTGATGCGTAGCAAAGAGCGCCAAAAACGGCCCCTCCCTCTCACACACAGCAGTGAGAGAGAAACGAAACTGTCATAATTAAAACAAGCAAACTGCCAAGTGGAAAAATAATGCCCAAATATTTATTCACTCAGTACCTCATTAATGCAAACGATTCTACATTCCAGCAAAAACGTTTAACATGAAAAATACCTATTAAAAGGTTTAATGTACTTTTACAGAGTAATTCCGGTGAAATACCATCCCCAGAATACTAAAGTGTAGAGTATACATACAGGTTCATTATAACGGTATGGCAGGATTTTCTCATCAATTCCATTCAGAAAATAAAAACTGCTACATACCTCAATGCAGATTCCACTGCCCGCTGTCCCCTGATCTGAAGTTTTTACCTCCCTCAGATGGCCGAGAAACAGCAATATGATCTTAACTACTCCGGTTAAAATCATAAGAAAAACTCTGGTAGATTCTTCTTCAAACTCTGCCAGAGAGGTAATAACACGCTCCGGTGCTATTGTAAAACAACAAACTTTTGATTGAAGTTCTAAAAACTAAGTATAATCACCATAGTCCTCTCACACCTCCTATCTAGTCTTTGGGTGCAAGAGAATGACTGGGGGTGACGTAGAGGGGAGGAGCTATATAGCAACTCTGCTGGGTGAATCCTCTTGCACTTCCTGTAGGGGAGCAGATAATATCCCAGAAGTAATGATGACCCGTGGACTGATCACACATAACAGAAGAAAATATACTTAAACCTGAATCATGGCAAATATAAGTACAATACATATATTTAGAACTTTATAAAACACAAAGTGCAAAACCATAGCTGAGAGTGTCTTAAGTAATGAAAACATACTTACCAAAAGACACCCATCAACATATAGCATATAGCCAAACCAGTACTGAAACAGTTATCAGTAGAGGTAATGGAACATGAGAGTATATCGTCGATCTGAAATAGGAGGTAGGAGATGAATCTCTACGACCAATAACAGAGAACCCATGACAAAGATCTGCCGTGAGGAAAAAAACATTGCATTCAATAGGTGATACTCCCTTCACATCCCTCTGACATTCACTGTACTCAGAGGAATCGGGCTTCAAAATGCTGAGAAGCGCATATCAACGTAGAAATCTTAGCACAAACTTACTTTACCACCTCCATAGGAGGCACAGTTTGTAAAACTGAATTGTGGGTGTGGTGAAGGGTGTATTTATAGGCATTATGAGGTTTGGGAAACTTTGCCCCTCCTGGTAGGATTGTATATCCCATACGTCACTAGCTCATGGACTCTTGCCAATTACATGAAAGAAACAGAGCTTTACCCCCAAAATTGCTAATGCGGCTGTGTGCGCTCAGTGTGTCCTGCCTTTTCATCTCTGCACGCTCAGCCGCATCAGGTCGCGCAACCGAGTGCTCAGAGTTGAAATATTTGAACTTCAGGAGCGATATGACTCAGCGCGCATCGCTAGCAGTGTGTCACAGCCTAAATACTTTATGTTACCTCTATGACACAATAAAACAAAATGGGGAGAGCAAAAAGAACAGCCAATCACAAATACACAAAACAAGTGGCAGTTAGGGTCAGATCACTCACCTTTCTTTAACGGAATAAGCATCTTCTTTCCTTTCTTTGTATTATAAGCACTATTTGGAGAGGCGGTAACTACACGTTGCAGAGATGGTGTGAGGCCTGTTGGTGGTTTTCCTGCTGAATTATTGTTATGAGGTAGATGTGAATAAGAGTCCATGGGCTCACTCTGACTGCCCTGTCGAGGAATTCTTTGTAATGTCTGTTCAGGGCCTGGACTATGAAAACTTCTATTTTCTACATACGGAGAATCATGGATAACTTGGTTGGAGCAGTAGCTGCTGTTCTCACTTTGGGATAGTTGTTCATAAGGTTCTTTGTTAGATGCTGGGACCACATGGAACCAAATCATGGGTGAGCGCATGGCTTGACGGAACATATGTTGTGCTCTGCATAACAAAATGCCAAAGAAAATGAGAACATATTTAGATGCTATTAGGATAATTATGATTTCTAATTACATAAGAGTTGCCTTGTGTTACAGTGGAAACAGAAAATTATAGACGCGTTGCACTCACGTGTTAGTCTGTAACAGTTGGTCCCAATTAATGTGCATTTCTAAGTCACACAAAACAGGCTTACTAGGATAAATATTAACACCCTGGAATCATCATAAATGTGTTACTAGCACTACATATGTTGTAATATCTATTGATCAGTTATGATATTTGTACATACACAGAATTACAGAATTAATTTCATATTTCTTGTTGTATTTTATTAACAAGACTTATATCCTCACCAAGTCCTTAGAGATGATCATATAGGATTTGTTTTTCTTCTGGAAAATGTGTAAGCTTGTCATAATTTAGCAAAAAGAGAGATTTAAAAATTGCCTAAAATAGAACTAACATAACTCGTCAACTCTCACTTTCCACTATTATAACCCATTTGGTACAACACTGTAAATTTGTGCATGCGTTGTTGAACTCTGATGTGTGAATTTTCTTTTCTAATTTGTTTCATATTCTAAAAAATAATTTATACAGTATTTTCAAAAGCCACATTTCTTGCGCATTGTACCAACATTAAAGTTACAAAAAAAATACTTAAACATAAAACACACATTATATCTTTCACGATTCATATGGAGCATGTGATTTTATCAAATTTCTAATTTACTTCTATAATCTCATTTGTTTTGTACTCTTGGTAGCCTTTGATGAAAAGGATAGCTAGGTAGGCTTTCGGAGCTGCTGATTGGTGGCTGCACATATATGCCTCCTGTTATTGGTTCACCCAACGCAGTCAGCTAGCTCCCAGTAAAGGATGAAGCAAATTAGATAATAGAAGTAAATTGAAAAGTTGTTTAAAACTGTATGTTCTATCTGAATCATGAAAGAAAACAGAACATTAATGTCATTTTAAACACCATTTTATTGCGACAATTTCAGCAACTAGCAGTAAGCAAAATACATGGAGCGCTAAGAAGACGTTTTCTAGCACAACAGGTTTCTGGGCAGTGAATTATTTCTAATATTGACAGCAATATTATTACTACAAAAATATATTTGTAATGCTTATCCCAAATTCATTAATGGATTAAAGAAAATCTCGGACACTCAACATTTTTTCTTTTATATCTGAAGAAATAATGATAATTCATGCTAGAGTACATTATCTTTCTCATGCTTATAAATCTAAAGCCATACTGAAAAGGCTACAGTATTGTCTGATATTTACACAAATCATAATGTGTTTTTCTGTGTGAGATTATAATTTGTAGATAATAATAAATTACTACTGATGGGAATGGAAGGGTGTACTAAGCACTCACAATAAATAAATTAACCGATTCCAAACTTGGAGATTGAGAAAAACAAAAAATCTTAAACACTGATGTAATGGAACATTGAACGAGTCATTTGTGTCGTAGGAGTTTACTAAGACTCATGGCTGAGTTTGTCAACAAATATTTAGTCATAAATGCGAAGCTGAAAATGTCCATGTGGGAAGAGCTGACTCACTACTCACAGCGTGGCATGACGTTTTCTGAGTGGTATTTACATCTGTGATAAGAAAAGGATTTTATTCCCCCCCCCCCCATTTTCTTGAGCCCTCTTGAATTCTATAAGCGCTAAAACCATAAAAAGCAGGAATCTGAGCCGTTGAACAATTAAAGGAAGTCTGTGATTATAAGCTACTAATTGTCACTGTACTGGACACGATTACCAACAAGTTAGTTACTATCATCTCTGTAGCGTTCAGATGCAAGACGGCAGGTCTAATATAGTCAAGCTGAAATGTATTTGGAGAGAAAAGGAAAAACAAGTGTATAACCAGTAATTAATCAGTGAACAGACCAGACTTATTGACATATTATTATCATCAGTTATTTGTAGAGCACCAACAGATTCTGCAGCGCTAAAGACATTGGTCTAATATGCAAGGTGACAATTATGGAAGACAAAGGGATAAGGGGCCCTGCAAAGGAGTTTCACTGTTCTAAATGATCTCTCATGAAGGTGATCTACAAAGCAGCTAGGCTCGTAGGCGGCTTACATGCTATAAATCTTGTTTTACTTGATATTCTTACAATACCATATGAATCATCACTAATAAGCTCATAGCAAAGTGGGCAGAGGAAATTAAAACAAAAAACAACAACAACAAAACAAAACACCAAGGTCAAGAAGTGCCATCTCTTCTAATGAAATCGCAAAGAAACCTAAAACAATGAATGTGTGCAGAGCAAGAGGCTGCTCTGTATAAGTGTTTAGTTGGGGCGCAAATGAACCACCGTAGGAATATTTGCTAGAATTTGTAGGCAAATAAGCACAACAGAACAAAATGGCCAACAGAACAAAATGGCCAACAGAACAAAATGGCCAACAGAACAAAATGGCCAACAGAACAAACTACAAGGAAACGGGATATCCCTAAAGCTACCAGATAGGGCGAGAACTACATCAAAATTATGCAGAGCGCAGTTAGGAAAGAGAAGCATTCACTAACGATATTTTCTGAGCACCAAAATAACCACTTTGAAGATAGAATGAAGGAAATATTGTTACAATGTCTTATAACTGCCAGATAAAAACCCAAATCTCTAGTTTTATACAATCTCGGTCACAAAACATCTTAATCATCAAGAGCATCCCAGGGTATATAAGAGCAAAATACTATTTTATTTCACTTTGCCATAACAAGTGTATCCAAAAATACCCAAAAATGTCATTGCACTTATAAACACCTAGTGAACAATCAGGTACAGAGGGATTTCCTTTTATGCCATTTGGTTGTGTTCGTTGTCATCAGAATACAAAGAGGAACTTCACAAACAAGGTAAAAAGTCTACTTACTGTTCAAATCTCCTGTTGCGAAGGTCACCATTGTTTATTCGGACAATACAATCATTTACATGGAAGAGATTTTCTCGTTCAGCTTTACCACCTTTCTCCAGCCGTCTCACTAATAATCCCAGGGTTCTAGAATATAAAAATAGCAAATTATAGTTCAAGCAATATTTTTACGGTACGTAATAAATTGTTCTGATAATACAAAATCATTATGCAAGTACAGTCTAGCAACCCCTAGAGATAAAATGGGTTAAACTAGTAGGAAATCTAAAGCTAAAAGTAAATAGAAATGTGAAAATCCAGGTTTTAATAACTCCTTGGGAATATAAAGGTTACATTAAACGGACATTCCGTTCGTAATTTAAATACACATAGATGAATTACATCTTTGAATAGAAACATATTTGCAATATACATGGACTGGAAAATATGCTTCTAGTAAACGGTATCATTGTTTAGTGTTAACACTTTAATCTGCATGTAAAGCACAGCTAGATAGTCTCAGTGCACCAGCTTTTAAATACTGCAGCTGCTTAGAGTGTCAGTGGGGATTGTGTCTCGTCAGCAACAAATCAACAGATGGTATACGTATATATACATATGGCTCTCTTAGCAAGTGCTATGTTTAAAAATGCTGGTGCACTGAGCATACTTAAATAGACTTTTGAAACAGCTATTAGCTTTAATTAGAAGCATTTGTCCTAATATATGTGTATTACAAAAATACTTCTATAAAAAAACTGAAATGCATCCATGTGGGTTCCAATTTTGAATGAAATGTCCCTTTAAGCCTTAGTGGTTGCTTTGACAAAGCAACATATGATCAAGAAAATGATCTATTTAAACCATGACATGGAGAAAGAAGGGAATGCCCTAAATAATTTGGATGCTGCAAATAAAGCAGAGTACTAAAGAGCATGAGGATTTTTTAACTTGAAGTGAGTCAGTAGCATATTAAGAAGAAGGAATTGCACACTGCATAAAGTAATAACCCTTGATCAGAAGATTCATTGTGGAAAGCAGTCAAGCTTAACCTCACTCTACAGTATTGCCAGCAGCAGAATAAAAAGTCTTTTGGGTAATAAAAACAAGCCTGACCTTGTAGTACATTCTGCTTAAGTGATAATGACCGATTATCACACAACCACATAACACTACCCACACTCACTCTTCTCAGATTATCCTGCAGTGTTGGCAAATTATGTATCCGAGTATAACAAATGTGTAAATTGTATCACTCAAAGTATAAAGGAAAAAATAATAATAAAAGTCCTAATAGAAATAATGCGTATACAAAAAAAATACAGTGATGCGTTCTGTTGTCTTTGAAATTCTTGCCCAATGGGTAATACTTAGTGACTAAACAGAATATAACTCACAATAGTGTGATTCTGTATAATTTGATTGCGTGGTAGGTTTCTAAACAATAATAATGTCTGTATTATTTTGGGACTAGCCTGCATAAGAGTAGACAACTGACTTAAAGGGACAGTAAAGTAAAAATATAACTCATGACTAAAGCATGCAGGTTTAAAAAAACTTTTCATTTGACTATTATCTAATTTGCTTTGTTCTATTGGTATCTTTTGATGAAAACCAGCAGGAATGCACTGCTGGGAGCTAACTGCTGATTGGTGGCTGCACATACAGTATATGCCTTTTGTCATTGTCTCACCCGAAATGTTCAGTTCGATACTGGTAGTGCACTGTTGCTCCTTTAACAAAGGATAACAAGATAAAAAACAGAATTTATGTTTACCTGATAAATTACTTTCTCCAACGGTGTGTCCGGTCCACGGCGTCATCCTTACTTGTGGGATATTCTCTTCCCCAACAGGAAATGGCAAAGAGCCCAGCAAAGCTGGTCACATGATCCCTCCTAGGCTCCGCCTACCCCAGTCATTCGACCGACGTTAAGGAGGAATATTTGCATAGGAGAAACCATATGGTACCGTGGTGACTGTAGTTAAAGAAAATATCAGACCTGATTAAAAAAACCAGGGCGGGCCGTGGACCGGACACACCGTTGGAGAAAGTAATTTATCAGGTAAACATAAATTCTGTTTTCTCCAACATAGGTGTGTCCGGTCCACGGCGTCATCCTTACTTGTGGGAACCAATACCAAAGCTTTAGGACACGGATGAAGGGAGGGAGCAAATCAGGTCACCTAAATGGAAGGCACCACGGCTTGCAAAACCTTTCTCCCAAAAATAGCCTCAGAAGAAGCAAAAGTATCAAACTTGTAAAATTTGGTAAAAGTGTGCAGTGAAGACCAAGTCGCTGCCCTACATATCTGATCAACAGAAGCCTCGTTCTTGAAGGCCCATGTGGAAGCCACAGCCCTAGTGGAATGAGCTGTGATTCTTTCGGGAGGCTGCCGTCCGGCAGTCTCGTAAGCCAATCTGATGATGCTTTTAATCCAAAAAGAGAGAGAGGTAGAAGTTGCTTTTTGACCTCTCCTTTTACCGGAATAAACAACAAACAAGGAAGATGTTTGTCTAAAATCCTTTGTAGCATCTAAATAGAATTTTAGAGCGCGAACAACATCCAAATTGTGCAACAAACGTTCCTTCTTTGAAACTGGTTTCGGACACAGAGAAGGTACGATAATCTCCTGGTTAATGTTTTTGTTAGAAACAACTTTTGGAAGAAAACCAGGTTTAGTACGTAAAACCACCTTATCTGCATGGAACACCAGATAAGGAGGAGAACACTTCAGAGCAGATAATTCTGAAACTCTTCTAGCAGAAGAAATTGCAACTAAAAACAAAACTTTCCAAGATAATAACTTAATATCAACGGAATGTAAGGGTTCAAACGGAACCCCCTGAAGAACTGAAAGAACTAAATTGAGACTCCAAGGAGGAGTCAAAGGTTTGTAAACAGGCTTAATTCTAACCAGAGCCTGAACAAAGGCTTGAACATCTGGCACAGCTGCCAGCTTTTTGTGAAGTAACACAGACAAGGCAGAAATCTGTCCCTTCAGGGAACTTGCAGATAATCCTTTTTCCAATCCTTCTTGAAGGAAGGATAGAATCTTAGGAATCTTAACCTTATCCCAAGGGAATCCTTTAGATTCACACCAACAGATATATTTTTTCCAAATTTTGTGGTAAATCTTTCTAGTTACAGGCTTTCTGGCCTGAACAAGAGTATCGATAACGGAATCTGAGAACCCTCGCTTCGATAAGATCAAGCGTTCAATCTCCAAGCAGTCAGCTGGAGTGAAACCAGGTTCGGATGTTCGAACGGACCCTGAACAAGAAGGTCTCGTCTCAAAGGTAACCAAGGTGGAGCCGATGACATATTCACCAGATCTGCATACCAAGTCCTGCGTGGCCACGCAGGAGCTATCAAGATCACCGACGCCCTCTCCTGATTGATCCTGGCTACCAGCCTGGGGATGAGAGGAAACGGCGGGAACACATAAGCTAGTTTGAAGGTCCAAGGTGCTACTAGTGCATCCACTAGAGCCGCCTTGGGATCCCTGGATCTGGACCCGTAGCAAGGAACTTTGAAGTTCTGACGAGAGGCCATCAGATCCATGTCTGGAATGCCCCACAGCTGAGTGACTTGGGCAAAGATTTCCGGGTGGAGTTCCCCCTCCCCCGGATGCAATGTCTGACGACTCAGAAAATCCGCTTCCCAATTTTCCACTCCTGGGATGTGGATAGCGGACAGGTGGCAGGAGTGAGACTCCGCCCATAGAATGATTTTGGTCACTTCTTCCATCGCTAGGGAACTCCTTGTTCCCCCCTGATGGTTGATGTACGCAACAGTTGTCATGTTGTCTGATTGAAACCGTATGAACTTGGCCCTCGCTAGCTGAGGCCAAGCCTTGAGAGCATTGAATATCGCTCTCAGTTCCAGAATATTTATCGGTAGAAGAGATTCTTCCCGAGACCAAAGACCCTGAGCTTTCAGGGATCCCCAGACCGCGCCCCAGCCCATCAGACTGGCGTCGGTCGTGACAATGACCCACTCTGGTCTGCGGAATGTCATCCCTTGTGACAGGTTGTCCAGGGACAGCCACCAACGGAGTGAGTCTCTGGTCCTCTGATTTACTTGTATCTTCGGAGACAAGTCTGTATAATCCCCATTCCACTGACTGAGAATGCACAGTTGTAATGGTCTTAGATGAATGCGCGCAAAAGGAACTATGTCCATTGCCGCTACCATCAACCCGATCACTTCCATGCACTGAGCTATGGAAGGAAGAGGAACGGAATGAAGTATCCGACAAGAGTCTAGAAGCTTTGTTTTTCTGGCCTCTGTCAGAAATATCCTCATTTCTAAGGAGTCTATTATTGTTCCCAAGAAGGGAACCCTTGTTGACGGAGATAGAGAACTCTTTTCCACGTTCACTTTCCATCCGTGAGATCTGAGAAAGGCCAGGACTATGTCCGTGTGAGCCTTTGCTTGAGGAAGGGACGACGCTTGAATCAGAATGTCGTCCAAGTAAGGTACTACAGCAATGCCCCTTGGTCTTAGCACAGCTAGAAGGGACCCTAGTACCTTTGTGAAAATCCTTGGAGCAGTGGCTAATCCGAAAGGAAGCGCCACGAACTGGTAATGCTTGTCCAGGAATGCGAACCTTAGGAACCGATGATGTTCCTTGTGGATAGGAATATGTAGATACGCATCCTTTAAATCCACCGTGGTCATGAATTGACCTTCCTGGATGGAAGGAAGAATAGTTCGAATGGTTTCCATCTTGAACGATGGAACCTTGAGAAACTTGTTTAGGATCTTGAGATCTAAGATTGGTCTGAACGTTCCCTCTTTTTTGGGAACTATGAACAGATTGGAGTAGAACCCCATCCCTTGTTCTCTTAATGGAACAGGATGAATCACTCCCATTTTTAACAGGTCTTCTACACAATGTAAGAATGCCTGTCTTTTTATGTGGTCTGAAGACAACTGAGACCTGTGGAACCTCCCCCTTGGGGGAAGCCCCTTGAATTCCAGAAGATAACCTTGGGAGACTATTTCTAGTGCCCAAGGATCCAGAACATCTCTTGCCCAAGCCCGAGCGAAGAGAGAGAGTCTGCCCCCCACCAGATCCGGTCCCGGATCGGGGGCCAACATTTCATGCTGTCTTGGTAGCAGTGGCAGGTTTCTTGGCCTGTTTTCCCTTGTTCCAGCCTTGCATTGGTCTCCAAGCTGGCTTGGCTTGAGAAGTATTACCCTCTTGCTTAGAGGACGTAGCACTTTGGGCTGGTCCGTTTCTACGAAAGGGACGAAAATTAGGTTTATTTTTTGCCTTGAAAGGCCGATCCTGAGGAAGGGCGTGGCCCTTACCCCCAGTGATATCAGAGATAATCTCTTTCAAGTCAGGGCCAAACAGCGTTTTCCCCTTGAAAGGAATGTTAAGTAGCTTGTTCTTGGAAGACGCATCAGCCGACCAAGATTTCAACCAAAGCGCTCTGCGCGCCACAATAGCAAACCCAGAATTCTTAGCCGCTAACCTAGCCAATTGCAAAGTGGCGTCTAGGGTAAAAGAATTAGCCAATTTGAGAGCATTGATTCTGTCCATAATCTCCTCATAAGGAGGAGAATCACTATCGACCGCCTTTATCAGCTCATCGAACCAGAAACATGCGGCTGTAGCGACAGGGACAACGCATGAAATTGGTTGTAGACGGTAACCCTGCTGAACAAACATCTTTTTAAGCAAACCTTCTAATTTTTTATCCATAGGATCTTTGAAAGCACAACTATCCTCTATGGGTATAGTGGTGCGTTTGTTTAAAGTGGAAACCGCTCCCTCGACCTTGGGGACTGTCTGCCATAAGTCCTTTCTGGGGTCGACCATAGGAAACAATTTTTTAAATATGGGGGGAGGGACGAAAGGAATACCGGGCCTTTCCCATTCTTTATTAACAATGTCCGCCACCCGCTTGGGTATAGGAAAAGCTTCTGGGAGCCCCGGCACCTCTAGGAACTTGTCCATTTTACATAGTTTCTCTGGGATGACCAACTTGTCACAATCATCCAGAGTGGATAATACCTCCTTAAGCAGAATGCGGAGATGTTCCAACTTAAATTTAAATGTAATCACATCAGGTTCAGCTTGTTGAGAAATGTTCCCTGAATCAGTAATTTCTCCCTCAGACAAAACCTCCCTGGCCCCATCAGACTGGGTTAGGGGCCCTTCAGAAACATTATCAGCGTCGTCATGCTCTTCAGTATCTAAAACAGAGCAGTCGCGCTTACGCTGATAAGTGTTCATTTTGGCTAAAATGTTTTTGACAGAATTGTCCATTACAGCCGTTAAATGTTGCATAGTAAGGAGTATTGGCGCGCTAGATGTACTAGGGGCCTCCTGAGTGGGCAAGACTCGTGTAGACGAAGGAGGGAATGATGCAGTACCATGCTTACTCCCCTCACTTGAGGAATCATCTTGGGCATCATTGTCATTGTCACATAAATCACATTTATTTAAATGAATAGGAATTCTGGCTTCCCCACATTCAGAACACAGTCTATCTGGTAGTTCAGACATGTTAAACAGGCATAAACTTGATAACAAAGTACAAAAAACGTTTTAAAATAAAACCGTTACTGTCACTTTAAATTTTAAACTGAACACACTTTATTACTGCAATTGCGAAAAAACATGAAGGAATTGTTCAAAATTCACCAAATTTTCACCACAGTGTCTTAAAGCCTTAAAAGTATTGCACACCAAATTTGGAAGCTTTAACCCTTAAAATAACGGAACCGGAGCCGTTTTGAACTTTAACCCCTTTACAGTCCCTGGTATCTGCTTTGCTGAGACCCAACCAAGCCCAAAGGGGAATACGATACCAAATGACGCCTTCAGAAAGTCTTTTCTAAGTATCAGAGCTCCTCTCACATGCGACTGCATGCCATGCCTCTCAAAAACAAGTGCGCAACACCGGCGCGAAAATGAGGCTCTGCCTATGCTTTGGGAAAGCCCCTAAGAATAAGGTGTCTAAAACAGTGCCTGCCGATATTATTATATCAAAATACCCAAATAAAATGATTCCTCAAGGCTAAATATTTAGCCCAGAAAAAGTCTACAGTCTTAATAAGCCCATGTGAAGCCCTTATTTACGATCGTAATAAACATGGCTTACCGGATCCCATAGGGAAAATGACAGCTTCCAGCATTACATCGTCTTGTTAGAATGTGTCATACCTCAAGCAGCAAGAGACTGCTCACTGTTCCCCCAACTGAAGTTAATTGCTCTCAACAGTCCTGTGTGGAACAGCCATGGATTTTAGTGACGGTTGCTAAAATCATTTTCCTCATACAAACAGAAATCTTCATCTCTTTTCTGTTTCTGAGTAAATAGTACATACCAGCACTATTTCAAAATAACAAACTCTTGATTGAATAATAAAAACTACAGTTAAACACTAAAAAACTCTAAGCCATCTCCGTGGAGATGTTGCCTGTACAACGGCAAAGAGAATGACTGGGGTAGGCGGAGCCTAGGAGGGATCATGTGACCAGCTTTGCTGGGCTCTTTGCCATTTCCTGTTGGGGAAGAGAATATCCCACAAGTAAGGATGACGCCGTGGACCGGACACACCTATGTTGGAGAAATAAATTTGATAATAAAACTAAATTGAAAAGTTGTTTGAAAATGTATGATCTGCTTGAATCATGAAAGAAAAAAAAAATGTTTTTTTAGGTCCTTTTAAGTAGACCCACAAAACCGTTAGTACAGCTTCCAATCACCTATAGCTGTGTGGCACAAAAGTGTCCCAGATCTAAGTGTGTTGAACTTTCCCAAAAATAAATCCAGCTCAGAAAAGTGCTGAATGACACAAGCAGCCACCTTCTTCCGCACTCAGATCCTAACAAAGAAAAGGCCAATCAAGTCATTAAGAAAGTGTGCCCCCTCTGCTTGTGGATAAAGGAACCTGCATTAAAGGGACACTAAACCCAAAAATTTTCTTTCATGATTCAGATAGAGCATGCAATTTTAAGAAACTTTCTAATTTACTCCCATTATCAATTTTTCTTGGTTCTCTTGCTATCTTTCTTTAAAAGGCAGGAATAAAAAGCTAAGGAGCCGGACCATTTTAGGTTCAACACCCTGAATAGTGCTTGCTTATTGGTGGCTATATATAGTAAACCAATAAGCAAGCATAACCCAGGTTCTAAACCAAAAATGGGCCGGCTCCTAAGCTTTACATTTCTGCCTTTTAAATAAAGATATCAAGAGAACGAATACAAATTGATTATAGGAGTAAATTAGAAAGTTGCTTAAAATTGCATGCTCTATCTGAATCATTAAAGTTTATTTTGACTTGACGAATAATTTATAAAAAGATGATTAAAATAAGCAGTTTACACAATAATTGGGTTTAGTATCCCTTTAAATCTGAGACTTTCATTAACTACAGCATAGATGTTTGATAAAAAAAAAAATTATACCATAAAACACTTATTAGCAAGCAAAAACCTACAAAGGGCACCGTAAAATTCTGCTTGTTAAAATGTTTCTGCGAGTGTCATGCGCCCCCCAAATATACACACACTAATCAAGTGTGCTCGCATCTGACCACTGCGTTCCTTAATACTAATTCTGCAACACATAATAAATGCTCGAATAATAAATAATTAAGGAATTACAGAGGTCACAAAAATAAATGATTTTATAAAATAAAATATGTAAATATATGCAGTATTCTGACAGTATATTAAAATACCTCTTGGTATTTCTATCTTCAGCTTTATTATTCCTAACTTCATTTAGAAATGAATGACTTCTATTCATATACACAAAGTAAAGTATTTTGTATACAGGAAGCCAGTCATTTCAGAATCATATTTTTGGTAACAGAAGAACTGATATTATGAAAGATACTGCTAATTAAAGCAACATGGTGCTCTTGTGATAAACATCAGAGAATAAAGTAATGGAGAAAGAATTGCAGCAATATACACAGGAGTGGTATTATTATGCTTCCCATAATCCCGGCACCAGCAGTAGCTAACAAGCTAAACCCAGCTATCTTTGTCCAGCATGGAAAGATAGAAGGGTGATCGGATCTGGATTTGAAATCATTTTAATAAAAACATTATATATATTTACTTCTACAGTAATTATAAAAATTACTAAAAAGCAAATGTTTCAGAAATAGGGTTTAAAAAAATAACAGGTTAATAGCAATTGTATAACACGTGTATTTTTAAAAAAAAAAAAACTTTTTTTGCTTTTAAAGGGACATAGTGCAAAAAGAAAATGCTCTTTTATGTTAAAGCATTTGATATATTTCACTATTTCTTGTATATAATTGTGTGTTTAACCTCTGCAAAAGGGATTATACACAGTCATTTTCAAAGCAGCAATGCACTGCTGGGAAGCAGCAGAAACCATCTGGTGAGCCTATAAAAAGACAAATATGAGTGGCCACTAATCCGCAGCTAGCTCACAGTAGTGTAGGATATGTACATATTCTTTTTTAGCAAAATGATTAAAAGAAAAGAAAGTACATTTGAAAAAAGTGAAGTTCAAGTTTTAAGATTACATGCTCTTAATCATGCAAGTTTTTTTTACTTTCCTATCCCTTTAAATAAATGCTTACAAATAGTATTTATAAACACAGGTGACCCAGTACCTAGAGACAATACAGAGTAAAATATGGGTCACCAATGCGAAAAACAATTTATTTCATGCTGCAAAGTAGAAATAAAATGTATATTTTCCTCAAACATTACATTACCTTATAGACCCAGTACAAATTAGTTATCTTTTATTGAAGAGTAAACCTTAGCAAGCTTAAGAGCTGAGCCAATGACAAGAGGAATATATCAACAGCCACCAATCAAAAGCTAGCTCCCACTGGTGCTCCTAAACCTACCTAGGTAATCTTTTAAACAATGGATAGCAAGAGAACAAAGCAATTTTTTTTATTAGAATTAAATTGAACAGCTTAACATGCTTTATCAGAACAATGGAAGTTTAAAGGGACAGTTCACCCAAACATTTTCTCCCATTTAAATTGTTCCCAATGATCCATTTTACCTGCTGGAGTTTATTAAATTGTTTACAAGTGGCTCCTTTAC